>NC_137009.1:14186616-14416616 GCF_032717465.1 Coenobita brevimanus
ATGTAGGGGTGAAATGTATGAATGTAGAAGTATAAGGGGTATAAGTCTGTTGAGTGTTGTAGGTATGATGTACGGCAGAGTGTTCATTCAGTGTCGGAGAGAGCTCAGAGGAAGTGATTGACGATGAGCAGTGTGGCTTTAGGAGTGAGAGGGAATGCGTGGATCAGGTGTTTGCCGTGAGACAGGTGTGTGATAAGTATTTAGTGAAAGGTAACGATGTGTTTTGGCCCTTCATGGATTTAGAGAAAGATTTTGATAGAACTGATTGGGAGGCTTTGTGGACTGTTTTGAGATTGTATGGACTAAATGGGATGTTGTTAAAAGGAGCGAAAGTTTTTATGTAAATAGCAGAGTGTGTGTAAGAGTGGGAAATACTGTGAGTGATTGGTTTCCGGTGAGAGTGGGGCTGCAGCAGGGATGTGTGATTCTACCTTCGTTGTTTGATATTTATATGGATGGTGTTGTAAGGGAGGTGAATGTGAAAGCGTTAGGTGGAGGTCTGAGTCTGGTGAATGCTGATGGTAGAGAGCGAAATAAGAATACGCTGCTGTTTATGGATGATACTGAACCGGTGGCTGATTTGGAGAAGAGATTGAGACAGGTGGTAGAGAAGTTGGGAAGGTGTGTGAAAGGAGAAAATTGAGAACAAATGCGAATAAAAGTAAAGTGATGAAGTGTTCTATGTTGGTAGATGGTATGATGAAAGTAATTCCGAATGGTGAGCTACTTGAGGAGGTACAGTGTTATAAGTATTTATGGTCACATGTTGCTGTGGATGAAGGAATAGATGTAGTGGAAAAGTTTAGAATGAATGAAGAGGGAAATGTGCTGGGAGGAATGAAAAAAGTGTTTAGATGTCATTGGCTTAGAACGGGTGTAAAGAGAAGGCAGTATGAAGGTGTGGTGGTACCGACTTCATTATATGGGGCTGAAACATGGAATATGGGTGCAACAGAGAGGTAAATTTTGAATGTAATGGAGATGAGGTGTCTGTGGAGTATGTGTTGATGGACGCATATGGATCGAGTAAGAAATGATGAAATGAGGAGAACTGGCGTTATGTCGGAGATGGCTGAACGAGTTGAACAGAGAGTTTAGCGATGGTTTGGGTATATGACGAGAATGTGTGAGGAGCGATTGGTGAAAAAGATAACTGGATCAGATGTGAGAGATGTAAGGCTGAGATGAAGACCACGAATGGGATGGATGGGGAGTGTGAAGAGAGTATTAGATGCGACAGTGATGTCTGTAGAGCAAGTAAGTGTGGCTGTGCATAATTGGGATACCTGGAGAGAAATTGTGAATGAATAAATGGTGATGTAGCCCCGAGGGGATGTTCTCCTACATTTGGTCTGATCAGCTGATCAGGTCAGATGCGCATAAGGGGATGGGTCCATTATGATGTGGCAGGGGTAAACCAGTTCAGCTGTTGGGCCCTGCTGAGGATGTGTTGATTACACTGTGACCTTGACCCCCGCGCAGTGTGGTGCAATGAGGATCTGTCCCTTGTCCCCTTGGGTCTAAGATACGAGTAAATATGTGTGTGTGTGTGTGTGTGTGTGTGGCTAAATAACTTGGGAGTGTGTGGTCCTGTCTCGGCAATCCCCCCTTTTTGAGGGGGAAAGCAGCCTAGGTATATAGATAGATAAAGTCAACAACTGTGCAGGAGTAAGAAGGCACGGAGTCAGTTTAGCACACCTATCTGTTGAAAGCAGATTTTACAAGAGAGGTAATATGTTTTCTCCAAGATAAATCCCGACAGAATGAAACTCCTAGTATATTTAAAGATGATGCAAGATTAAGCTGGATATCATTAAAAATCTGAGGGTATATATATATATATATATATATATATATATATATATATATATATATATATATATATATATATTCTTATCAGCCGTATAAGTCTCCACTGCAGGACCGGCCAATCCCGACCGAAGTGGGGACGATACAGTCAATATATCTCTACCAAGTGGCTTAAGCTGTCTTGTAGAGATTGTATGTATGGTGAGAAGTGCTTGTAAGTGTAATTGTAGTGGCTTTGGATGTGTGTGTAGTCTGTGAACCAAGTGTAATCTGCCCATGCAAGCTGACTGGGTGCAAGCATACTTTGCAGTATTCGACACTGGTTCATCCACAGCTCCCCTTGTGTCCGCCAATGCAGTACGTGGCCTGAGGAATGCTCCCAAAGTTTATTACCATGGCGGGGCGCGAACCTTCGTTCTTCAGTGTACGAAAACGCACACTTTACCACTGTACCACAGAGGCTTCATATATATATATATATATATATATATATATATATATATATATATATATATATATATAACATTGGATTCCAGGGGTGCTGGGCGAGGGATGGCACTGGGAGGGTACTAAGCGTACCGCCCTCCGCCTATCGGTTCATAGTCGCGAAGCTCATAGGTCCCTACCCGGGGGTTCCCTACTCTATAAAGACTTGAAAAATCCCAGTTCTGCCCAATATTCCGGACATATATATATATATATATATATATATATATATATATATATATATATATATATATATACATACGCCTTATCTTTCCATACATGCCCCAGTATGCTGAGCAATGGTAACACTAAAAGCTTAGCAGATTTAGCAGAATGTATGAAGCAAATATAAGTGGCTACCTTAGAGTAAAATTATTATTGTTGACACAGCTGTTCATGGTACAAGGCAGTGTAACATAACAGCTTCACAAGGGAGTACAGTAACAACGGTAAGGGAAAATAAAAATTAACACCAGTGCTTGAGTGACATGGGGTGGAGTCCTAATATATTTAGCAGATACTAAACACTGGACGACGAACTGACAAGTAATATGACGACCAATGAGCCGTTGGGAAGTGGATGCGTTAGAAAGCTTGCAGGGTTTCACTCACAAGAGTTTGTCTTCAAAGTTTATTTTTTTTAATAGGTAAAAACAGGTTCCACTTTATATTCATTACGTAAGCTGTTGATTTTCAAATTTTAATGTATGGAGGAACAGGTCCGACGCTATATTCAGAATGTAAGCCGATAGTGTTAATAAACAAACGGTTTATGTGTGTGGTCTTGTTTGTCTGTCTCTCTGTCTGTCTGATAACACAATTATTGAAAGTCTGTTGGGCAGAATTGTACCAAGTTTGGCATATGACTTGAGACCATGTCCTACAGCAGAGTCAGTGCACACTTGTCTTGCCAAAACACGCTGCTTATCAGTTTCGAAACATGGTGGTGACGAATCTTGCCCTATGCAAAGATCAGAAGCAAGGATGATTCTACAATTCATTACGTATACACTACTGTTTCCCAGCATTTTTCATTATCATTCACCAAAATCGCATGTGACAACTTTTTGTGTGAACTGCCTTTAAACGGACTGTATGATGTGGATGTTGCACTTTATCAGTTCTTCTTGTTAACTTGTGTTCAGTCTCATAATTTACCAAAATTCTAACATTCTGAAACGATCACTGACGTAGGAGTCTGTTAGACTATTATGTCTCTTGACAGAAACATAATCATTTAGGGTTTAAAGTGCCCACGTCCTACTAAATGGAGTGGACTGAGCACTGGGCGGCCCACTCTCACTGACTAACCCAAATGCTCTTCAACCCGACTATTAAGCGAGCGCATAGTGCTAATCAAAGTATCGTGATTTGGTACTGCCTAATCAATTTTTAGCATTTTTTACTCTAAGCTCAACTCAAGGAAACCTTACTTCAGGACGCATGCTCCATATTTTATGCTTACAGTATATACATCTCGGAAATGAAGGTTTGTTTGAAAGTAAATATATTTCTGCCTCAAAAAAAAAGAAAATCGTTGTACATTTGTTGAAGTAACTGAACAACAAATCTTAAAATCGTAAGTATATTTCATGCTATCACTTTCGGTAGTAAAAAAAAAAAAAAAATGGTTTATTTCCATATTCCATACCTTGGTCACACGTCTAGGCAGAGACAATAATCTCGCTCATAATTGACTGCTGTGTATTGAAATAATTCTCCTTTTTCTACAGTCTGATGTTCTGATGTTCTATAATTGTTTAAACGAAGATATATATGCCAGTGGAATGCTCGTTCCGAAGAATTATCCACATTTTGTAGAAAAATTACATGCCATCTGATTACAAGATACCATCGAGGGAGAGAGAGAGAGAGAGAGAGAGAGAGAGAGAGAGAGAGGGAGAGAATGTCAACCAATGACAGGTTCCGTGCGTCACGTCAGGAAGGGTGAGTCAGGGTCACCTACTATACAAGCTGGAAGGGACGTGGGGAGAATCAGTTGAGGCCACACCCACGCCTTGGCCACCACACCTACACCTGCTGTTCTTGTGAGTATAGATGTGTATGGCCCCCGTCACTGCCACAAGTGTTATGGCATTATCTTATTGCTGCCCCCGGAGATATACAGGAGTGACCAAAAGTATGGGAAATCATAGATCAAGGAATTATAAGCAGAAAATGATATATCAACATGCGTTACAGGACTACAATTACTGATACGTTTATGCGGGAATTATGCAAAAGACCATTTTAACCCATAAGATCATCAGTAATTGTAGTCCTGTAAGGGTTGAGATTTGGACGTATGCTGATATAGGCTTATTTATATTATTTTCTCTACCCGGTATTCTTTCATGTATCCTTTTCCAAATTTACGAGAATGTCCATCATTCCCGGGCCACCCTGTATATCAAGTGGTTCACACCGATAACAAACGACTTCATCAGACTCATCAAACTATGGCAATTACCTTTTATTCATGGAATTAAATGTGCTAGTTTGTCGCATATTTGAGATTTGGGAACATACACTGAACAAATACATACCTGAAGTCAGAAATTATAGATTGTTATTTATCTATCTATCTGTCTATTGCCAGAAACCTTAATCCCATAAGAGATGGCCACAAACAAATCGTCCCCACGTCGCTGTGTCTTCTGCCAACAAACGTATAGTGAGTAATACCACCCCATATTATTTAAGAAATGCCTTGAAGATTAAGTGATAAAGTGGCAAAACTCTTCACAAAATGCTTACCGGTCCACACAGTACCCACACTATGGAAATATACGTCATTCATTCTCCTTCATATAACAGTCTGCGTTATTGTTATATCAATTTTATTTATTCTGCGTACCTTTGTATTTTTATGCATCTTTGTGGAAACAACTCGCAGTGAAGGAGCTAACGAAGGCTATATCTGTACCCTCCAGTTCGAAAATTCTAACTAAATGTGAATAGAAAATCGTCTGGCGATAGCAAGGAGACAACCAAAAAGGAATTCCTAATTATGGAAAATGAGTTACTGCGTATCAGATTAAAGACGTTAGACCATTAGAGCAAGTCGGATTTTGCAGTGGCTATTGACTATGTGACCATATTCAGCTAACTAACCAAACACCTGAAGACACTAAATATTTAATAAACAATGTTTTAGTTGTTACCCTAGTAAACGAGAAAAGTGGTAACAAAATTTGATTAATTGTATTCATAATACTAGCAAAGTAATTATACATAAATAAAAAAGGAAAAGTTTGTGCATATCATTAACAAACTGAAAGAAGGTATTTGATTCTGATGAAACTTCTTGTAATATGAACAATTCCTATGCTATCCATTTGTTTATCTATGGCCAGACGCATTAATCGTTGAAGGGGTGACCACAAACAAGTCACCTGCATGCCAACGAGTACTCCCGAATCAGACTGTTCTCTCTTCAGCCTACAACATCGTCAACTACATGCCTCCCCTCTTCATCCACCCATTTCATTCCTAGAGGAGTGCCCATTTTCTCTTCAGTTAAATATACCCTGGAAAATATACTTCCCTTCCACTATACTTCAGGGCATGACAGGTTGAAGAACCCGTGGACGTCAGTTGCATTAGATTCTTGCTGCCGCCAGACGATATTCCTCAGCTTGGGATAGGCTTTATTCGAGGGACTGGATATAGTCTTCATTAACTCCTTCACCCATAGGTGGCTTTCAGAGGATGTTAATGTTGACGCAATTGTCGTTGTTGTTGATGATGATGATGCTGTTAAGGCTCTGGGCTCATCTGTAACGTGAGACTAGCGGACCGCAGGATTATTCTGTCCGTCCCCTGCAATCAACCATCTTCCTTTTGGGGGATCGAGAGGTAGTTGAGGGTTGATTTTATGGCCAGGCAGTTAAGCTGCCCAATTATGAAGGCGTACATCTTCAGAACCATTCGCAGGAGAATTAATATAATCTGTAGATATTAAGAACATATCATATGAATGCATTATCGAAGTAATGGATATAACACTTCCTTTTTTTTCGTTTTATATTTTTCTACTGTCAGCTACGTCAATATTAATTTCTAAAAATCATCCTCCCAGCTCCAGAACTTCTCTTGCATTCAATTAAGACTAACGCCAAGCAATTTTGTTTTTCTAATACAAGTTTTAAATGTCATTACTATACAATTTTTAATCTAACTGGACCTAAAAATGTCACTCCACCATTTAGACTGCGGAACTATAACAGGAGATTACCACTGAAAAAACATGCTTGAACGCAGAGCCGTAGAACTTTGTGTGCTGTTGTGTTACGGGAAATAAGTTGAAAAAGGATGAAGGTCTGGGCCAAGTCAAATTGAAAAGAAGGTAGCACCTTCAACCTTCTCTTCGTCAGGAAACCTCTGGTATTATCATGTTAATAGCCCCTAAAACCAGTCACTTGAAACAAAGAGACATGAGTCCCTGAAATTGTAAAGAGATTGCAACAGAACATTTTCAGTAAGTTTCAGATGAGCCCAGTCCCTCAAAACAACAACAAAAAAGGATGCGTTAAAGAACCTGCTGCTTCAGTGAGAATACGGCTATAATTGTCTGAAAGTGTATGCTTTTAAATTTACGAATTTCCTTAGAATTATTCCATTCAGTAGGTGTCTTTTACCTCGTATTCTTTCTATCTGCATAATTATGATTTTATTTATCATAGCAAAGCCCTCATAGATGAAATCTATTAAATTTTCCAGCAACCGAATGATACATTGTTTCGTATCGTCCCACGTACCAGCAGGTGGCCTTTGTTCAATCTGATCCTCCATTTTTTTTTTTTTTCACTATAACTCATTGATACTGAACAAAGACCGTGCAAAATAACTGATAAATAATTCATTACAGCCATGTGCCATACAAAGCCCCTGCATTAAGTGGCCTTGGCTGCCTAGTTGACTAGGAGGGCTACCCGTCCCCGCCCCGGAAAGGCTCGGGGACGGGTATTGTTTTCACTCGGTTTGTCTTTTTTTTTTTTTGTTTTTTTTTCTGTCTGTTGACTGCTTCACGCGAAAAGTACTGGTGCGATTTTGACTAAAATCATAGGAATAATGGGAATGACTTGATCACCTAATTAAATTTTGGGCCGAATTGGGCCAAGGCCCAGACTGTAGGCCCAAAATATGTTTTTAAAAAATGTAAAATATTCGTTTTCTCGACATAACTCCTTTCAAATTCGTCATATCGACATGAAACCAAAACCTAAAGGTGCATCTTTCAAATATGTATCCTATAACATGCCTCATTACACCAGAGGGATCACGCCCCCCCCACCTCCAATTAGTGGAAGGTGGGTCAGTGTCAGATGGGTCAGGCCTAAAATTTCAAACGGACATAATTCGTGAATTTTCACCCGATTTACTCTAGTTTTGATATGTGACACCTTTGATTAGATATCTTGTTGTGTTAAAACGTCAGCATTAAGATGACTGCCAGGAACGGGTTTGCTGTGCCTAGGCACCGCTTCATCTTTTCTTGTCATGATTTTGAGTTCTATCGACACCTTTGGTAAGTCTGCAGCTTACCTGTATAGTGGTGTTATTACAGATCCCACCTGGTACTCATTAATAATTTTAAGTAAAATAACACTTAAGTAAATCAAGGATTTTGGCAGCATCTTGGCCATAACTGAATGAGTGTGTTAATACTTCAGCCATATTCACGTATATTTCCGATTTTTCAAACTATTCAGTTCGCACTGTTTTTACAGGTATATTATTTTTCTGACAATGAAGATACACACCTTGAAGTATATATGACTTAGAGAGGTTACTGTCCATGTCAAAGAGTATTTCGCATGTTTGTTAAATTATTATCGTACCATAGTTTTCTGATTCACCATATTCGAGGAGAGAAGGTTGCTTATTCTCACACAGTCAAGATGCACTGTACGTGTAGTAAGACATATTCTCTCTCTCTCTCTCTCTCTCTCCCTCCCTGTTCCAATACAGTCCTCGAGAAGGCTAAAAATTTACAAAGTATGCTCTATATGCCATTACAATATGCCGAGACTGTCATAATAGCATACCCATTTGCAGTCCCCGAGAATTCTAAATATTCGCAAAGTATGCTGTATATGCCACTACAATATGCCGTGACTGTCCTAATAACATACCCATTTAAACTTTTTTTGTGTGTAAACCCTTCTAAAAGATGTAACAGCACACTATTATGATGAGAAAATTAGACTATCGTAATGCAATATTACGCTTTCATTACGGTACTTCAAATTTATAGTGTGTCAGTAACCCCGATATGAAACAGTGCTGTTAATTTTCATTATGCTAAGACATTAACATTAACCTCATTGCATGACAAAGAGGCACTGATGTTGTTTCTAGACTAGAGTGAACTGAGGCAATAGGCGACTATCACGAGGGTGACGCAGCAAGTCAAAAGAAGAGAAGGGGGGAGGGGAAGGAAGAGTGAAGTGAAACTCTCCATAATCCATTCAGACCTGGGAAATCTTCATTTTATTCTCGCCATCTCCTGGCGATTTTAATCAGCTATGCAGAGACTATTCAAACTGAAAGAGTCAGATTTAACCTTCTTAACCCCTTGACAACTAGCTCTCTTCTACAGGAAATTGAAAAAAAAAATCGTTTGGCGTTAGCAGAGATGAATTAGAAAAAACAGTCCCGGACTGAAGCGATAAAATGTCTAGACTGAATAGTCAACTTCAGGGGCCCATATGCTCCTGGTACAGCATTGTTGGATTCGGTGATGGAAAGCTGCAAAACCACATTCTCACACCCCACATCATTATCTTCATATCCCTTTAGAGCCTACATTGAAACATTCCCTTTTCAGCTCATCAATCGTTTCTTGTTGCTCCCTCACATATTATATGGAAAAATAAATGTTGTGTCACTAGTAGATGCAGACATAGTTTAATCTCTCACCAAACATGAAAATTAAATATTACCATTACCCAAATTATGACTTTGTCAGACGCTGAATGATATTACTTGGAGATGAATCAGGAACATAAAACGAGACATCATTGTATTATTAAATGAGCTGATTTTAGCAATAATTGCAACTACAGTTGGCACAACATTTACTCGGTAATGCTTACGTTCCTACCCCAACAACTGTACATCTTGATAGACACAGACAGAGAGGAGATGGAAAGACGAGCGAGCAGGGCGAAAACAGTGATGGCGAATCGCAAGGTTATCATCTGGCTGTGGCTGACAGGTCAGTCGGCGATGAAAATTGCCAATGAGACTGGGGCCGGCCTCTCTACCGTCTATCGCTGGATCCGACGCTGGCAGAGGGAAGGAACTTTGGCTCTGAATCCCTACTACAGTCATCGAGCCTCTCGAGTCGTGTCCTGCAATAGGAGCACATCTTCAGCATTCAGTGTCGTTCAGCCCCATTATAAACCAGGAGCTGCACACGCGTTTTATAATTTAGGAAATCTTCACTTTTGACTGAACTTGTTTTGATTGAGCTGCTCCATTTGTGATTTTATTGTTGGTTCTGATGTTGGTAGACTGAATGAAAAATGGCCCAAATGAACTTCTCTAAATGTTTCTGGGGACGGTACAACACCAGCGGCTTCCACTCCCTACAGCAACTGTTAAATTTCTCCAAGTGTTGCCCGGAGGAGCAACACATCAACAGCTTCTGATATCATAAGCCAAAACTTTGACCAGGAGTCTGAGAGACATTCCATACCTCACGAAGTCTCCAGTGAAAATTCAGCTTCTATATTTAAACCTAGATAAGTCAATGGTATGGCTGGAACACAGGCTGTGAATCCCTATCCCAATCAAACTTTTCCAGTCGTTTCCCATGAGAGCAATATATCAATGTCATTCAGTGTTCATTACAACCACGAGATTCTCCAATTGTTTATTGGAACAGCAACGTATGAAGGACCTTCACTGTCATTTACCCTAAACCAGTAGGTATACAGGCGTTTTATACAGCTGGCAGTCCCCATTTATGCCGCAGCACATATCCATCCAGTTACAACAGAGATAGTAATCTCATCAAGATAGTAATCTCATCAACAACCTTCCCTTCAATTTGTATGTGTTCATGCAGTATTTAAAACTAAAAATCTTTCAGCCATTGTGTGTCTAATGATACACTGTTGTACATTCGACATAACCGAGTATGTGATTTTGTATAATGCCATGCACCCACCCTAAGAAAATGGTGGAAAGCCAACGTAGAGTCTAAGAATGATTAATGAGCATTTGTAATAGTCCATTAACCCCTTAAACGCGGGGTGTCACTTTCGTGACGCTCGGGCGCAGTGGATCATACCGCAGGGCGTCACTTTTATGATTCTGTGTTACTTTGAATTATCTCGGGCTTTCAAGTGGTGGCTTGTATCATCTATCACTACTGCCAATGTCCAACACTAGTCAGCACTCCAAATCTCATCTGTACTCCCATCCATTGTTGACATTTTAGCCATTTTTCCCCGTTCCTGACTCCCCTCCCTACCTCCCCTCCCTTACCCTATCCTCTGACCTCCCCGGCCGCGCTGCGCTAAGCAAATCTCCCCCGGATTTTTTCACAGATTTCATCCATTGAAATAAGCCCTATGCCCTATACTTATACAAAATAATATATAACAAAAAAAAATAAGGTAAGTGATAATGGTATACACCAAGAATTGGCTAATTATCATCTGACAACACCTCACATGCATTCATTCGCTAAATTCCCACAGTAATTTCCCCTTTGAATTATGCTTTGTAATCTATTTCTGTAATAAAAATATATATAAGAAAGGAAGGGAGAAGCCTAAGTTACATTTACATTCACCTGGAACTACCTATTTCTTTATGTATTGCTGAGATTTTCTACCAATAATTTATTAGCATGTAAGTTAGCAGCTCTCAGCCCCATTGTCACTGTCAACCCTTGCCTTCTCAGATAAGCCATGCCATTTAGTTCCTTGTCCTCCTCTGTGGTCAAAGCATGTCGCACTCACGCCCCGCCATTTCTGCTACTTCTACGCCCATTGCAAAGGGCCCCGTGACCTCTACACCCAGAAAAACTCGTGGGGGAAGCAGAAAAGGACTAAGTGACTCTTCAGTGGAACGTAAACTAGCCGAATTATCAATGGTAATGATGGATAGTGACTTTGACCCTTCGGGGGATTCGTGTGATGAGCCGGGTGAGGATTTTGTGCCAGAAACTACTAGTACGAGTGCTTTAGTGTCCCAAGGTATCCCTAGCTCCAAGGGAAAGGAGCCGTTAGTGCAGCAAGGGAAGGAATTTGGGAAGGGAATGAAAAGGCGGCTGGTTAGCCCCAGAACAATGGCCCCGCATGACCCAGCCCGCCATGAGTCCCGAAGTGATTCACCTCCCCGTTCCCCAAGCCCCACTTCACTCATTTCTTCCTCTTCTTCTGCTGAATTTTCTCTGGAGTCTTCGTTGTCGGAGTCACCACCAGCATCAACAGTGAAGGCAGGCCGTAGAGGAAGAGGTAAATCCCTGACCCGTAAAAGTAGAGTTGCCAGTAGAGTAAGGGCTGCTAGCGCTGTACGGCAACCCAGGGTCAGTGCGAGTGACCTTGAACCTGATAAATCTGCCTCACAGCCACCCTCCACCCTTACCCACCCTACACCGCCATGACAGGGAATCCTGGACGCCTTTGCGTGGACGGAAAGGTCCGATTTTGTGCCTGAATATCTCCATTTTGATGAGAGTTCCTCAGGAATACAGCCTGCCTTCACTCTTGACGAGGATGCTGAGTGTGTGGACTTCCTTTTGGCCTTCCTCGATGACGAAGTCATGCAGCACATATGTGATGAGACCAACAGGTATGAATCACAACGTGCTGCAAGTGGTACAGGTGCAGCCAAGATGCAACAGTGGTCCATGCTGGGAGTGCAGGAGCTGTATGTGTTCTTCGCCCTCATGCTTCTCATGCCACACTCAAAGAAGCATGAGTTGGAAGAATACTGGTCCATGGGCCCCTTACTACCCTCACCCACCTTCAATAAGTACATGGCCAGAGATCGCTTCCGGAACATCATGGGAAACCTGCACTTTGCCGACAACGAGGTACCTTCCCAAACCGACCCACTCTGGAAGATCCAGGAGATTCTGAGCAGAATGAAGGATAAGTTTATGACATTCTTCCACCCCTTTCAGAAGGTTGTCATTGACGAATCCTTGGTTTTGTTCAGAAGACGTCTTAGGTTTGGGCAGTGCATTCCAAGCAAACATCATCGCTTTGGAATCAAGTTCTTTGTACTGTGCGACTGTAAGACGGGGTACATCCTTGACTTCATCATTTATTCAGCCAGCATTGTCAATCTTGATAAAACACACCCCCTTGGCTTCTCACGCTGTGTAGTGAAAGTGCTCCTTGAAAGGTATTTTGGTGGGAATCATGTGCTGTATACAGACAACTATTATACAGCACCGAAACTTGCCAAATACCTTTCAGAGCACGGCATCGGCTCCTGCAGCACTGTCAAGAGTAATCGTGCCCACTTCCCTAAATTCCCAGAGGCAGGAGCCTCGCAGCGAGGAGACGTGCACATACGCAAGCCTGAGAAGATGCTTGGAATACGGTGGGATGACAAGAGGGTCGTGCACATGCTCACCACCATACACAAGGGGGAAATGACAGACAGTGGGAAGGTCGACCGTAGGACAGGCGAACCTGTGAGGAAACCTGATGCTGTCTTAGACTACAATATCAACATGCGGCTGGTGGACAAGTCCGACATGATGATTGGAGAGATCGACTGCCTCAGAAAGAATACTAGGTGGTACAGGAAAGTTTTTCTGCATCTCATAGACATGACGATGCTGAACGCCTTCATCCTGTAAAAGATGAAGGTCAAGCCACCCAAGCCCTTCTCTCTGAGGTTGTTCGCCAGGACTTGTGTTCAGCAGCTGCTTGAAAGATATGGTAGGGTGACAGCAGCAACTCCAAGGCACCATCCAGTAACACTTCCTGACAGACTTGAGCAGAGGGCGTACATGGATCGGCAAAGACTGGTGCAAATGCCTGCCACAGGCAAGAGGAAGGCTGCGATCCGCAGGTGCCAGGTGTGTGCACATACCACCCGATGCGCACCTGAGCACAAACGCACCTCTTGGCAGTGTGCTGAGTGCCAGGTTCCCCTCTGTGTTACCTGCTTCTTTGATTACCACAGCCAAAAGCAGTTCTAAAAGTGCAAGTGGGAAAGGAGAGTAATGTGGAAATAATGTGTAAATAGCAAGTGAAAGCAATGGATGTACGTTACATATGATTGAACAGTGTAATATAGTTTTATGTTACTGAAAGTGACAGTGAATAACATAGTGTAAGTAAAATAGAAGTGTAAATATTGAAAATACAATAGAAAATGTAAACAGAAATGTAAGTAATTAGTAATATAAGAATATGAGTGCAAATACTTCAGGTTATACCAGTGAAAGTGAATCCGTGGCTCTCTACGTATTTTACTAAATGAAAAATTGAATGACTTCAGTGACAATAAACTAATACTACTGAAGGAAACTTATGGATAAAGACTGCAGATATATATAAATGTTATATAGTAAATGTTTTAAATGTTATATAGTTAGACCAATTTTAATTTACGGGCATGAGTTATGGTACAGTACAATTGCAACAGATCAGAAAGTATTAGGATTTGAGAATAAAATACTGAGAAGGATTCTTGGGGTAAAGTGGCAAGACAGAGTTACAAATGAAAGAGTAAGGGATATTACGAGAGTGGTACCAGTTAATGAATATGTGAGGGTGTCTCGCTGGAAGTGGCTATGGCACATATACAGAAAAGAAGGCAGTTTAATACAGGATGTGCCAGAGTGGACTGCTAGAGGAAGAAGAGGTAGAGGTAGGCCGAGGGAAACCTGGTTGAGGACAATGAAAAAAGAAGCAGGAGAGGAATGTTGGTGGGACCTGAAGGAGATGGCAAAAGAGAAATATTGGTGGAGAGAGTTCATTGAGGCCCTTTGGATCCCGTGGGGTGCCACAGGAAATGATTGATTGATTGATTGATTGATTGATATAATAATAGAAATATAAAGTGTGAGGGGTTTTATGAATAATAAATGACAGAATACCAATAGCGAACTAGCGCAAGTGGGAAGGTCATATGCGCTCGTAATTTTCATTGCTTTCACAGTGTTTTTTTTTTTTTTTGGAGTATGGATCCCAAACTACTTGATAATCATAGAATAGTGTTTATAGTGCTAATATCTGGCTGTGGTAATCATATTACGGGTTGTCGGGAAGTGTAAAGTGGAGACTTCGTTGCCCAAATTCAGAGGTCTCCACAAGTCCTACGGTAACAGACGAAGGCTCAACAATCATCCCAGGAGAAAGCTGAAGGTATGTGCCATATGCATAAGTAATTTTAATATTCTAGGACTAACTGATTTTTGGCAAATATTTTTTGAGAGTCTGTCGGAGCCCGAATATGCCCGCGGGATACACAAAACATTGGGAAACAAGCCCGCGGTGTAAGGGTTAAAGGCTATGTTACGGCTTCGTATGCCAGTAATACTTTATGTTAGAGACTGCTCTGTCATTAATTGAAAAATAATGTTGACTAGACGTCCCTTAAATATGTGATATTGTTCCTGATATACAGTATATAAAATGACATAGACGAGTTAAATGCATGGCAAAGCAACTAGCACAAGGAAAGTAATTTTCAGTTTTTGTGAATGAATTCCTTGTTTAAGTTTTAGGTACTCAGTGCCGTGGCCAGAGCTCCTAATATATCCTTGGCCACCCCAGTGGTCACCTCAGGTTTCTGGGAGAATACCTTTAATACGCCCTAAAGAGTTCTGCTTGATCCATCCCATAATTAGCCTTGACCATTCCCTGACGGACGATAGTTAAAAAAATACTTCATATGTCTCTTCACACATTTGATTAAAAATTTTAGTTACTTTGTCGTTAAATACCATTCTTTTCTCTCTCGGTACCTTTGCACTTAATATACAAGTAATATGATGTGCTAAGATTTTTGTGAGGTGTCTGTATGCAACAAGAAGCAGAGCTACAAATAGCAGCCTTAAAAGTCGTCAACACTGTTTTGTTGGAGCAGCAGTATATCTTAAACACATTTATCTATGATATTGGTTCTGCTCAGACTTCCAGTCTTTTCATAAACAGTCTGGCTTTTTTTTTTTGGGAGGGGGGGTCAAATGCAAAGCTGCTCTCATCATCTCCATGTTGACAAATATTGCCTTATAAAAGTAAGTGTATGTGCAATACATATATATATATATATATATATATATATATATATATATATATATATATATATATATATATATATATATATATATATATATATATAATATTTACTGATAAAATGTAAGAGGTTGGTAGATGGCAGGAGGATAAATGTTGTTTTTAATGGTGAGCTGCTTGAGGAGGTAGTGTTTTAAGTATTTAGGGTCACATCTTGCTGTGGATGGAAGAATAGACGCAGAAGTGAAGTTTAGAATATGTGAAGTAGGAAAGGTGCTGGGAGGAATGAAAAATGTTTTTAGATGTTTTAAGTATTTAGGGTCACATGTTGCTGTGGATGTAAGAAAAGATGCAGGAGTGAAGTTTAGAATAAGTGAAGTAGGAAAGGTGCTGGGAGGAATGAAATTAGTTATTAGATGTCGTTCGCTTAGAATGGATGTAAAGAGAAGGCTGTATGACGATGTAATGGTACCAATTCCATTATATGGGGCTGAAACTTGGAATATGGGTATACCAGAAAGGAAAACTTTGAATGTAATGGAGGTGAGGTGTCTGAGGAGTATTTGTGGAGTGACCCATATGGATCGAGTGAGAAATGATGAAGTGTGAAGGAGAACTGGAGCTGTGCGGGAGATGGCTGATCAAGTTGAGCAGATGGTGTTGCGATGGTCTGGGCATATGGAGAGAATGCATGATAAGCGATAGGTGAAAAAGATAACTGGATCAGATGTGAGAGGTGTAAGGCTGAGAGGAAGACCACGAATAGGATGGATGGACAGTGTGAAAAGAGTGTTGGATGCGAGAGGGATGTCTGTTGAGCAAGGAAGAGTGGCTGTGCGTGATAGGATTGACTGGAGAGAAATTATGAATGAATAAATGATGACGCAGCCCTGAGGGGATATTCTCCCGCATTTGGTCTGATCAGCTGATCAGGTCAGGTGTGGGTAAAAGGATGGATTGATTATGGTGTGGCAGGGGTAAACCATCTATGCTGTTGGGACCTGCTGCAGATGTCGCTGATTGCACTGAGCAGTTGAGCATCGTGCGGTGTGGTGCAGTGAGGATCTGTCCCTTCTCCCCTTGAGACTAAGATGCGAATGAATGTGCTTGTGTGGATGAGTAAATTGGGAGTGTGTCGTCCTGTCTTGGCTACCTCCCTTTCTCTGGGGGAAGCAGCCTAGCTATATAGATAGACAGATGTGTAAAGCGAATAAATGAGCTCACAGCTACTCATTCAGTGATTTGCTGAGAAACCTGTCATCTTGTTAAAGTAACAGGAGAGTGTGGTAAGCCTGATTGATTGATTGATTGATCAAACGCATGGCACCGCAACAACATGGTCATATGGGGCCGTATAAGCAAAAATATAAGCAGTAGAAATATAAACAACATTAAAAAGTAAAACTTCATATTAAAAACTAAACATCAAAGTAAAAACAGTGGAATCATAAAAGGTGAAGGAGGCCAGCCTCCCTCAGAAATAAAAACAAATCGCCCCCAGGGGTACCAGGTTCTCTCCCAAACATCGAAGAGAGACAGTAAGCACTACCCTCCCCTCGGTGCCTCAATAGCAGCCTCCGACGTAAGTCGCCCAAACTGGGACACTCAACCAGCAAATACCTGACAGTAAGGGGAACCAAACAGTCATCACAGAAAGGCTGCACACCTCCACACATGAGGAACTCATGTGTGAGCTTGGTATGTCCAATGCGAAGACGAGCCAGAACAGTTTCTAACTTACGAGGTATTGTAAAACAAACTCTCTGAGAGACGAACTTGGTGACTCCCTTTAGCTTGCTGACAGGAACGCTATCCCACCGTAACTGCCAACAAGCACGAACAGCAGACAACACTGAAGTGCGTAAATCAGTAGCAGGTAAAGGGCAAGGAGCACGTCTATCTATCTATATACCTAGGCTGCTTCCCCCAAGGAAAGGGAGGTAGCCGAGACAGGACGACTCACTCTCCATTTACTCATCCATTCAAACACATTCATTCGCATCTTAGCCCCAAAGGGGAGAACGGACAGATCCTCACCGCATCACACCGCACAAGGGTCAACTGCACAATGCAAGCAGTGACATCCACAGCAGGGCCCGACAGCAGAACTGGTTTACCCCTGCCACATCATAACAGACCCATCCCCTTACCCGCACCTGACCTGACTAGCTGATCAGACCAAATGCGGGAGAATATCCCCTCAGGGCTGTGTCATCACTTATTCATTCACAATTTCTCTCCATTTATTTCTGTCACGCACAGCCACTCTTCCTTGCTCAACAGACATCCCTCTCGCATCCAGCGCTCTCTTCACACTGTCCATCCATCCTATTCGTGGTCTTCCTCTCAGTCTTACACCTCTCATATCAGATCTAGTTATCTTTTTCACCAATCGCTCATTATCCATTCTCTCCATATGCCCAAACCATTGCAACACCCTCTGCTCAACTCTACCAGCCATCTCCCGAACAACTCCAGTTCTCCTTCGCACTTCATCATTTCGCACTCGATCCATACGCGTCACTCCACACATACTCCTCAGACATCTCATCTCCATTACATTCAAATTTTTCCTCTCTGCTACACCCATATTCCATGTTTCAGCCCCATATAACGCAGTCGGTACCACAACACCCTCATACAGCCTTCTCTTTACATCCATTCTAAGCGAACGACATTTAAACACTTTTTTCATTCCTCCCAGCACCTTTCCTACTTCATTTATTCTAAACTTCACTTCTGCATCTATTCTTCCATCCACAGCAACATGTGACCCTAGATATTTAAAACAATCTACCACCTCAAGCAACTCGCCATTCAAAACTATATTCATCCCCCTACCATCTATCAACCTCGTACACTTCATCACTTTACTCTTATTCTCATTTACTTTCAATTTCCTCCTTTCACACACCCTTCCAAACTCCTCTACCAACTGTCTCAATCTCTCCTCTGAATCAGTCACCAGTGCAGTATCATCTGCAAACAGCAGCTGCTTCAGATTCCACTCTCCTCCATCAACACGTACAGGTTGTAAAGCTGCAGCCTTAGCAAATGCATCTACCCTTTCATTACCTATGACACCAACATGTGCCGGAACCCAGCAGAAATCCACTCTCTTCCCTCGACGACGAGTGAGGAACGGCCACTCCAAAATAGCTAAAACTATAGGATGGGAAGAGTTGAATGAGTCCAGGGCCAAAAGTGCCCCTTGAGAGTCGCTAAAAATAGTAAAATGATTGCCATGGTGAACAAACACCAACTTCAGGGCTAAAACTATAGCTGATAACTCTGCAGTAAAAACTGTGGCAGCCAAAGAAAGACTACCTCCACAGCTAAAATTGAGAAATACCACTCCAAAACCTACACCAGAGGCGGATTTAGAGCCATCAGTATACACAGGTACAGATCCACCATGACTAGAAGAATGTTCTAAAAATAACTGTAAAAGACACTGAGGAGCAACAGAATCCTTGGAGTCTGCAAAAAACCTGCAGTAGGTCACCTTGGGCAAGATCCATGGAGCAACCCTTGGGATCCGAACAGGACTGACAGGTACTGTCAACAAACCAAACTCCTCCATGATATCCCGAACCCTATAGCCAAATGGAAGAGGCATGCGAGGATGTCTACTATAATACAAAAAACAAGACTGTTGCATCACACACTTACAGACAAGTGAGTCTGGAAGGTGACAAATTCGGAGCCAGCACCGTGTTGCAACAGACTGACGCAGTAGATCTAAGGGAGGCACACCAGCTTCCACCAACAAGCTGGGAATTGGAGATGACCGAAAAGCCCCAGTTGCAAGGCGAAGACCAGAATGATAGACAACATCTAGGGTTTTTAGTCTGGCCTCTGTGGCAGATGAGTAGATCTCACAGCCATATGACATCTTGGAGGATACAAAAACCTGAAACAAATGCAGGAGCGTCCTCCAATCAGCACCCCAAGAGGTATGGGACAGAACACTCAAAAGATTGAGAGCCTTCATACATGATGCTTTAAGACTTGCCAAGTGTGAGACCCAAGTCAAACGACAGTCAAACGTCAGGCCCAAGAATTTCGTCTCTTCCACACAACGGAGTCTCCTGCCACAAAGCTGGAGATCAGGGTCTGGGTGTACCTCTCTCATCCTACAGAAGTGCATAGCCACAGTCTTAGAAGGGGAACACCGAAAACCCTTGGAAGTGGCCCAGGCAGAGATCTTGTCCAAGGCAAGTTGCATAAGCTGCTCAATAGCAGACATGTGGGAGCCCAAAAACCATATAGCTAAATCATCCACATAAAGGGATGAGGATACCCTGGTAGACACAGTGTCGAGAATATCACTGATGGCCACCGCAAATAGGGAAACACTTAAGACACTCCCCTGTGGGACACCTTCCTCCTGGCACAGTGGCGCAGAAAGGGTAGAACCCACACGGACCCGGAACACACGATCAGTCAAGAAGTCTCTATGAAACACAGGCAGATGACCACGTAAACCAAAGGCATGAAGTTGTTGGAGGATGCCATGGTGCCAGGCAGTGTCATAAGCCTTCTCAAGGTCAAAGAACACAGCCACAAGATGTTGCTTAGAGGTAAATGCTTCACAGATTGATGCCTCAAGTCTGATAAGGTTGTCGGTAGTGCACTGTAATTTCCGGAAGTCACTCTGCGAAGGAGAGAGAAAACCACCCTTCTCCAGAAACCACATAAACCTGACACTGACCATCTTTTCAAACAGTTTGCACACGCATGATGTCAAACTAATAGGGCGATAGTTGGAGATATAGGAATGGTCCTTACCGGGCTTTGGAATGGGAAGGACAACAGCCAACTTCCAACTCTTGGGCATAGAGCCCTCACTCCAAGCCCTGTTAAAAAGGTCCAATAAGAATTGAATTGAATCAGTCGACAGATGACGTAGCATAGCGTATGGAATGTCGTCAGGTCCAGGAGCAGTGTCACCACACTCCAAGAGGGCAGCACGCAGCTCTTGGAGACTACAGACTAAATTATATGGCTCTCCGCCACGAGAGCTAAAGTCAAGACCAAGCCTCTCCTGATTCCTATGAAAGCTAGCATATGGCCTAGAAGGATCCTTTTTTGAGACAGCGCAAAACTGATCTGCAAGAGCAGAGGCTACTGCATCATGTGCAGACACTAGGTTTCTGTGAAGTCGCAACACCGGTGGAGAGGGGGGCGTGAACCTACCAGAAATCTTGCGCACCTTTTTCCACACACTAGGCATTGGAGTAGGGGATGTAACTGTAGAAACATACGACCTCCACGAGTTTCAGCAAGCATTCTTCATGACCCATCTGTAGTGAGCACGTGCTTTGCGAAACTGGATTATTAGGAAAACAACATCATGATTGGCAAAATACCGACGGGCAGCCACTTTGTAAGCTCCCTTTGCTATAGAGCAGTCGTCAATCCACCAACAGGTCTCCGGGAAAAAACACCAGAAGTCCGTGGGATGGAATGAACCCCTGCTGAGAAAATGGTCTTAGTAAATGAATGTTCAGCATCGTCGACAGTTGAAAAATCAGTAACCCTGTTGGCAAATACACATAGTTCCTCAAAGAGAGACCAATCAGCCCTATCCAGACACCAGCGTGGCATACGGGCTGCAGGAACAGAGCGAGTAGTCTGGACCAACACGGGATAATGGTCACTGCCATGCAAATCATCCAAAACCACCCAAGAAAAATCAAGGGCACAATCAGAGGAGGAGATGGTGAGGTCAATGACAGAGTACGTGACAGTCTGAACATGGAAATGGGTCGACCTCCCATCGTTGAGAACAACCAAATCTAAATCCCCAACCAAAGAAGCATGGAGATCACCCCAGGGATTTGAAAGTGAGTCACCCCACAAAGGATGGCGGCCATTAAGGTCACCAAGGAGAAGAAAAGGGGGTGAAAGTTGGCTGATAAGGGTTTCCAGATCAGCATGCATAACAGGGATGGAAGGTGGAAGGTACAGACAACAGATGGTATAGCACCTTCCAACGTGGATCTGTACTGCTAGAACTTGAAGGGGAGACTGTATCTCAAAGGAAATAAAGGGGACATCAGAACGGCACAAAACTGCACATCCACCTCTGTGACCGCCAGGAGGAGACGCATGGAAGACCTCATACCCCCTAATAGAAGGGAACTGTTTATCCCCCATCATTGTCTCCTGAAGACAGACACAGAGCGGGCTCAGAGCAGAGAGTAATAACTGCAATTCCTCCCAATTCACCATGGCACCTCTACAATTCCGTTGGAGACAAATTGGTACTGATTGAGCCATAGTGAGTAGAAATAAATAATATTAAATGAAAAATATCAAGGTTATGTAGCAACCTCACTGGGAAGGGTGTGAAAGCCCTTCTTCCTAGGCGTGGAGCTCTGCCTTACCAAACGAGAAGACAATGAAGATTTAGAGTTTCCATGGATGGAAGGGCCCTTACCTCGAGACCGGTCCTGTCCATCATCAGAATGAGCCCGAGGCACAGAGACTGTCCTGGAAGACCCACTTGTTCCGGCCACAACCCTGCGTGGGAGCCTGGCTGGCACCTTGGGGCCAACCAAACCTTCCCCAACCGAATCTACCAAGGCCTGGCTGCTGGGTGACTGATCAGAGGGAGCCGGTGACCGAGCCCTTTGAGTATCCAAAGGCCCAGACTCCGACACACCTGAGCAAGAAGCAGGGACTGGGATCTTAGAAAGATCGTCAAGAACACCCACCGACTTAGGTGCCACCACTGCCTGGGCTGCCGAGCGAAGAGTCCCCTCAGAGTCCACATGTGGGACAGAAGGTTGAACCTTAGGTGGAGGGAATCACCGAATGACTCCTCACTCCTCACCCTTTTGAGGTTGGCAGATGCGATCTGCATCTCCATGCCAGAACTTGGGGATGCACTAGAAACTGTAGAGGCACACTGTGGAGTAGACTGAACATTAGTATCAGAGCAAGCAGATAGTACAGGAGCAGCAGCCATTACAGGAGGAGCAGCTGATACAGAATTAGTAGTCAGAACAGAAGTATCAGTTGGTAGAGTAGTAGCAGCCGGGACAGGAGTAGCAGCCAGTACAGGAGTAGTAGCCAGTACAGGGGTAGCTGCTGGTACAGTAGTAGCAGCTGGTACAGAAGCAGCCGCCAGACGAGATGCAGACTGCAAAGGTACTAGACTTTCTGAGAGACCACAAGGAGAGGTAGTAGGACGTCTGGTATCAGACAAGGGACGAGGAGTAGCGTCAGAAAGTGGAGCAGGGGCTCCATGACGGCGCACTAATAGGTTTTGACCGAGAAAGAATAGAAGCAAAGGACACACCAGGGCGGACATACATAGACAGGACACGTGCCTTAGCTTCGGTAAAACTCAGCCTCTCGGAGGCTCTGAGAGACAAAATTTTATGTTCCATTTTGTAACGATCACAAGATTTAGAAGAAGCAGCATGCTCACCACCACAATTGACACAAGTTACAGGACCAGGGCATTCCACACCCTCATAAATATCTAAACTACATAACGCACAGACTGCTGGAAGACCTAGTGCAAGGCGCCTACAAGTCCGGCCAATATGACCGGAAACATCTACGACGCACAGGGACATATGGCCTAACTTTGTATCGGTACCATGCAGCGTTGAGAACAGCAGGGAGGCTCAAGGAATCAAGGTCACAATCAAGGATGGAGTTGGCACAAGGTCACCATTTATCTTCTTAATCCTCTCAATCTTTATTACATTCTGGGCAGACAACTCTTCAACAAGGCGTGCCTCATCATAAGTCAATAGTTCCTTAGCATAGACAATGCCACGAGAATGATTCAATGAAGCATGGGGGGAGCATGTAACTGACTGACCAGAAAGCTCTGATAAAGATAGGATAGTCGCACTCTGAGAAAGGTCAGACACCTCTACCAACAAACTGCCATCAGCCTGTGGAACAACTTTAAGGGTCACACCACAAGCAGTGACCAGTTCCCGATGGGTACGGGAAATGTCACATTTCCGGAGGTCTACCCCAGCAGGACCACGTACGACTAAAAACTTGTTAAATTGACATTTAGGTGGATTAAGAAAAAAAGCCATGATATATAACAAAAACCTTCATTCCCCCACCCTCCCACCCACCACGGAGCCCAACAGGGGGAGGTCATCTGTCAGGGCCAGTACCACTGACGACTCCAGGGGTAGCAGAGGAGTATACGCAGGTAACCACTGGGGGACCTAGGCAAGGGTGTTTCCAGGATGATAGGAGCCACCAGGCCCCCCAGTGCCCACTTGACCCTAGCCAAAGCATGACCAGCTGATTGACCTAGTCGGGCCCAACCAGGCTGCCCGTCTAGCCAGAATAAGGGACCAAAGAGGTGTATTGCTAGCTGCAGGGCGCAGCGTGCAGCATCGCTCAACCTCCAGGACTCCCGTCTCCCAGCATTAAGGGACGCCACGCACGGCAAACACATGGGGAGGCAACAGTCCCGCCCTAGATGGCAATGGGCATGGACTAACATCACCAGCGGGCCTCCTCCACCAGTGATGTAGGGGGTACTTGGTCCACGAGGCTGACAAATGCCGAACCCTACAAAGGTAGGCATGCCTCCAAAGTAGGTGGCACCGCCAACCACGCTTAAAGCCCCGCCACCACGTCAAGGTGACCCCCCTCAGCGGGGTGGTAAGCCTGAAATTCCTGTGGAATGAATAGCCATCATGGTCGTGAGAACGAATGCATGGTGTTAAAGAACTACCTTTCATTGTTGCTGTTGTAAAGTCCTAAATATTTCTGCACCTACATTTGGATACCAAAAATCCTCTTGGTTATTAAATACCTTTAATTTCAGCAATGAAATATTATGAAAATAATATTAAATAAAATAATGTAATGTTTACATATACACGATGCAGATACAGACACAGAATATTGAGTGTTTGACGTTTGCAGTGTTTTAGGAACAAATTAATCAAAGCTTTATTTTTACGCCACAACTACTCAAACCACGTAAATGTGTTTAATAGTTTATTCAGTCTGATCTCCCACTTTGTGTCTCCTTTTTTATTATTTTTTACTGACTGTAAAGAAGGATAAATACTGAAAACTGGCAAGGTGGTCTGCATTACTTCTGGGACAAGTCTGAGATATTGTTATTAATGAAATACATTACTGTACGAAGTACAAGGAAGTTGTGTAAGTATTTCCTATGCGTGACCCTTCCGTTCCCTTGCTCACTGTTGTTGTGGGGGGGTTTAGGAGACATCAACTGGGACTTGACCTAAGGGAGAGGTTGCATTGGGTACCCTGGTGGGCTCTATGGTAGAGTATGTAGGTTTGGTTGCTGGGTGGACGTTGCATTTGCGTTTCTCCAGGTGGTTCACCTTTCTCCATAGGCATCTGTCACTGCCTCATTTAATTGTGCAAGGTCTTTTTTCTTCTACTGTTGCCTCTTTCTTCTCATTTCTCCTATCACATCTGTCTTGTCTGTGGCATTAAATGGTGTAAAATTTTTCTCATTCATCAGATTTCTAGTCGGTGGCCCTTACATTGTTGGAACAAGGTCTGCAGTGTGCCCATGGGCAGCTGATCTGGCCAGTTGTAAGGGCTATGATGATTCCAAACCACCTCACCCTGTGAACCTCTACTGGGCTGCTGCTGTGAATTTGAGGGTGCTGTTAATTTGATGTACGACTCCCGGCCATCGGCCACTGGCCCAGCAAGGTAATATGGGACTCTGCTCTCCCACAGAGTATTGCTATCCCCTATGGTAGGGTTGGGAGTATATGATCGGTGCTTGATACGTGATTGGGTCACTGGCCGGCCCTTTTGACTCCAGGTAACGCCCACACAGTCCTTTCTGTTTTTTGGCAGTCACGATGAGCCGTTTTCTTTAACTCGTGGATTGCGAGCCACAGCTCAGGCTGGGTAGCATTGGATTGCGAGCCACAGCTCAGGCTGAGCTGGCCGTGCAGCACCGTTAACTAATCCACCCCTATGCAAACTTAAGCATGGCGCTAAGCAAAAATGGAGAGAGATTTTTTCTTTTCACCGGATGATGCTCTAAATGTTTTTAAGTTTACGATGAAGAAAAACAATTTTTTATTTTTTTTAAATTTCTTTTTTCACTAATCCCCTACGTAAAGTTCTGCATGGGCCTAAGCAAAGACGGAGAGAGAGATTGTTCTTTTTTCACCAGATGATGCCCTGGATGTTTATCTTCAAGTTTATGATACACAAAAACTAAAGAAAATCTTTTTCTTCATTATTTTCCACACCATGGGTGGGATAAAAAAAAAAATAATTGCGCAATCCACGGGTTAATGTATGGTACTGGAAACTGTCTCAAGTTTCCCCTTCCCATATCCTGTTGATATTTTGACCTCAATGACAACCCCGGATCCTCTTCATGGAACTTCTCCGTTTCTCACTGCTTATCCAAAACCTCTATTTAGCTCTCATTTTTCCTCACATTTACCTACACCAGCACCCATCTCAAGGCTTTTTTATTCACAACTGAGAAGGGACAATGTGAAATGTCATGGAATTTGTTAAATAGGTGGAAGGCTATTTTCATGCGAATGACCTTTGACCAGCTTACTGAGCCCTGAAGATGCTCCACCCCAGACCTGCATCACAGGTTAATTCGGTTTGGACAGCAGTAGAACAACTCATGAATGCGGTGAGTGGGTATAGGGCTTCTCAGGCTGAGCACTTTGAGCAGCTGTATTGTGCTGAACCTCCCAATGAAGAGCTTCCATCGGCTGGTGTACAACCATTGACTGCTCTTCCACCAATTGATAATACCGTGCTGTCACTAGAGGAAGTCCCTTGTGACCGGCCAGGGGCTTCAGTTACCCCTGTCTAGAAACAGGAGGGAGACCAACATGTTTGTACAGTAGCAACTACTGTGGTATTACGTCCTCTGTGTACTGGGCAAGATTCTTGCTCACATTCTCCTGATGCTTATCTGGGACCATTTACTAAAGCTTCAGAGGCCTGAGCATTCTGAATTCACACCCCAAATATCTACAGTGTCGGCATCCTAGCTCTTCGAGTTCTCATGGTACACAACCCTGAGTATTAACAAGGTCTGCTTGTAGCCTGTGTAGATCTCAAGAGGGCGTTTCACATGCTACGCTGGGAAGCACTATCTGATCTGTGACTCCTTGTGATCCCAGCAGGGCTAATCTGACTGACTGCTGGCCTGTATTCACAAACTACTGTCAAGCGCGGATGCAGAATATCCGACTTCTTCCCAGTAAGTACTGGAGTAAGACAGTTACATGACCTTGCTCCCGTGCTTTTCAACACGTGCATGGATTAGGTAGATGGCCGAGCTGTGAGGCAAAGTCACTGTGTAGTATCAACTGGCAATTCCAGAGTTACTGACCTTGATTTTGCTACTGATGCAGTTATCCTAGCAGAGTCCCTGGAGATACTTCTGAGTGTCATTAAGGAATTTCACGAGAATGCAATGCCATTGGGGTTAAAGATCTCTTAGGCCAAGAACAAGGTCCAGGCATTTGGTTTGCTTCTTGGATGAAGCAGTTCAGACTGGCCAAGTATGTGGTGAGAATGTGGAGGTCTTGAAAATATTTGCTTATCTTGTTAGTGTAGTAAATAACGGTAGGTCAAAGGATGAGACTTCTCGTTGCATCAGTCTGGCCAATAAGGATATGAACTGACTTAGCTCAGGTATTTGACGGTGCCGTTATTTGTGCAGAGGCAGGAAATTTTGCATCTTCAAGACACTAGTGCTCTCTGTCTTAATCCATGGTTATGAGACTATGAGACATGGACACTAAACAGTGACTTAATTGGTGAATTGAATCCTTTAATGTTAAGTGCCTTTGCAGGATCATGGGATATCGCTGGTTCGATCAGGTAGGTAATGAGTGACTACATTGTGAGACTGACCTGAGACCTATAACCCACATCATATGTCAGTAGTTACATGGGGACGTGGCCCGTTTTCCTGAGGCTGGCCCTGCACACAGGGTATTCTCTGAGAGAGTTTAGCTTGGATGAAGAAGATCAAGCAAGCCATGGACCTGATGGCCGGAGCAGGTTGACCATTCATATTGAGAGATACATAATGGAGAAAGAGTCGCTGCCTGGAGGGTTGCACAAACGTTCCCTTGTGGGTGGAGTCAGAGGTTGAGTGAGTGTGCCGCATGGTGTTTGACCCCTCCCCCAAATATGAGCAAACATCATAGTATTAAACTCTCAGGATTTCCTTGGCACACCTCGACCTACCTCAATCGTTTCTGGGAGACTACCTTTGCTAGTCTTCGATGGGCCATACCCACATCAATCAGGGTCAGTTTATAAGCCATCAACTTTAGCTGTTCCTTTCATATTGTAACTGCCCCAAGACTATCTGTCACTTTTCTTTAGTGTTCGACTGAGCTCCAGCACCGCCCTTCAGCTTTTCCCTTCCTTTTCTCACTGCTTCGGCCCCCACCGATTACTGAACTCCTAGATGACTCTCTCACCGTATCTCTTTCCAGTAATAACGCTTTTGTAGCAATTCTTCACATATTGCATTTAAAACACCCTATGCTACCTTCTACCTGAGTGAAAAATATCCATGTTAAGGCTGCTTGATACTTTTTCATTGTTCCATCCTTCTTTCTTTCCTTTTCTATTCATCAGAAAGAGAGAGAGAGAGAGAGAGAGAGAGAGAGAGAGAGAGAGAGAGAGAGAGAGAGAGAGAGAGAGAGAGAGAGAGAGAGAGACATTTCCCCCCCCCCTCCTCTTTTAAATGGTAATATATTATTATATAATGCTTTTATGAAGCTGTCAAATGTATGGACTCCAAAACAAACCAGTACAAACCTCATATAATTAAGTAATATTTACAGCTAATTTATTTCTATTAGAATGTTAAATACCATGGGATTTCACGTACTCGTCCTGGACAATATTTTTATCTTAATTTTAAATAAAATAAATTAGGCCAACATCCAGTATAACAGGAAAAAAAAAAGATGAAAAATTTACCTATAAGCTCCTGGAAATGTTCAACAGATTATGATTTAAAAACTCCATAGTTGTGAATTCTACAATAGTTATGTAAATGTTTATATATATATATATATATATATATATATATATATATATATATATATATATATATATATATATATATATATATATATATATATATATTCCAAGTGGCCAAGGCAGAAGAGTCTTTACAGGGAAATTACCAGGATTCAATCTTGAAATCACATTTCTTCTTTTATTACATCTTGATATTTGGTTCAATCCCGATCAATCCCATTTGATCCCATTCTCATAAAACTTAAAAGTAATAATTCCCTGTCTAAGAAACAAACTCATTTAACTTCTTATTTTGCATAATTTCAGTAATCAAACAAGTTAACTCTTCTTCAATTATGTATTATTAATATGATACATCATTCATATGTTTTACTACAAGCATACACACAGGATAGCACAGATGTACTGAAATATATTACTGTACCTCGGTCACTTCTTAGCTTGATTCCTGAGTCCATGGCGTTTGTTATGGTAATGACAAGATGCTGGTCCGTTCGCACAAACCAAATCAAAACAGATCCGGATTTGTTTACAAATTACAACAATGTTTAAAGAAGTGACACCTTTTGCACAGTGTTACTAAACTACAAACGAAGATACAATTATTATTATTAATATACATATACAGTATACATATACTGGCATGCAAACAATGAATATGACATTTACATGGCTCCCCTAAATTGTGAGATCAATTTACCTTATGTCTTCATGAGTACAAAAGAAAAAAGAATAATGCTGAGGGAAAAAAAAAAAAAAAAAAACACTTTGGCATAGTTTTGGCACTTAACACCTCCATGGGTCGTGGGTAAGGAATTTTCTTAAGCTTCGAAGATTGATTTTTTTCCCTTCCCATATTGAAGAGGAAGTTCTGACGCACGTGGCAGTGCAAATTTCAGCTTCCTAGACCCATCCTGTGGTGTGTAATCGAAAGCAGAAGCTGCATAAATTTAGTAGGTTATACCAGTCACATGCAGGTATTACAGTGATGGAACATCACACTTTTTTTTTTTTACCCAAAACATTGTCAATGGTGCTGAAAAGATGAGAAATAACTACTGTATATATGTGTATTTTGAAGTTTTTCAGTAAGTAATGTGCGAAGTTTGAATGTAAAAAATTATAAATTTATTTTGCATTTTTCGATGTTTCCTGTGTTTATGGTAGTATCGACTTATTTTTGTAGTCTGGGTGATGGAGTTTGTTGGAAAAAGGAGGCCAGAGTGTCTGTTTTCAGACCTAAATGAGATAAACATCATCCCTTGAGTGTACAGGCTGGATGGTAAGGATTGAAATGCGAGACGACCTGCCATTCGCACCTCACACGAGCTGATATGCAGGAAGGGAAGGGAGGCCTCTCCATCCACGAAAGCATCACGTGAACACAAAAAACTTTTCTGTTATGCTTGTAAAAGGCAATGAATATGTAACATGATTCAAAACAGTGCAACAAACCTGAGCAAATAGGTAAAGATACCAATCAATATAATTAATTTTCCTTTTATTTCATTTTTGTTTATGCCCGTGTTTAATTATGTTCGTAAACAGGGTGGTTGTGTGTTTTATGCAAGGGAGGAGAAAGATGATATATTCTGTCCGGGTTGAGATAATGGGTGTAACTATGTGTGTTTAGGCATGGTCAAAAGCGAATAAATCGTGCATCTACTCGTCACAGCAGCAGGCGGTGAACTGACAATTGAGATGTGAGAGGCTGAGAGCGTGAAGTGAAGGTCAGTTTCATGTCCCAGATGTTCATTCACTTCCCGAAAATTTTCGCAGGTTTTTACAAGTCGCACTGCATCGAATGATCCAAACCAGCACAACAAACCTGAACAAATAGGTAAAGATACCAAGACAAAAATGTATTCTTCCCTTATAATCAAATTTTTTTTGTGACTATTTATTCATAATCGTAAATAGGGTGGTTGTGTGTGTATCGCAAGACAAAAGATGATATTTTCTGTCTGGGTCGAGATACCGGTAATGAGTGTAGTTGTGCTTGTTTAGGCATGGCCACGAGCGAAAAAATCGAAAATCCACTTATCACAGCTGCAGGCTCTGAACTGCTTGATGGGGTGTATGAGAGTGTAGTGTAGGACAATCTGAAGACATTCAAAACGTTCGTTCACTTCCCTAAAAATTTTTGCCATTTTATATAGGCTGCGCTCAAACAATGCCTGTGGCAAGTAACCCGCCCCGTCCCGGAGACGTGAATTCACGTCCTCACATGATGTGCACTCATATCCGGGAGACGTAAATTAATGCGGCAACATTGCAAGGGCATTGCAAGGTCCATAATTTGCACAATTTTCAATTTTCGCAAGTGATTTTTGGCACGTAAACACGGGACACCTTCCTCTACAAGATGCAAGGCAGGGACAATGCCTTACCCAGCATGACCTCCTCCCCGCCCCTGCATGACCTTTTCTCAGCAATTCACCTGTTATCAGTGACCTGGCCAGTAAAGCCATGTCATGCCACGGTATGAAATTCAGGGCCAGAGTGATTCCCCAATCGATGACAATGTGGAGGACAAACATTAGAGGAAGAAACAGCCAGAAATGATGATCAGGTAATGTGGCAAAAAAAGGTCAGGAATGGTGATGAGTTAGTGAGTGAAACAATGCTTATGCCTACATTACCGTTTGAAAACCAATATACTTTCGTACTACATATAAATTCGTACCAAGTGAATAAATAAATACTGTTTATGAGCGGTGTAGAATAGTTATCCTCCCATAGAACTCGTTTTCTTTGCAGCCAGCCTGATAGAAAACCCTGTAAGGTAAGGAGGTACTCCTACCTGAATCGAGTATTTTAAACCTCAGGTGAGCGATTTCTCTATGAATTTTCGATGTTTCTCACCAAAAGCGGATGTTTGAGCCAAAAAAAAAAAAAGGTCCAAAAATGTCGGGACTGGGGCGTACCACTGCCCAGAAAACGTCGGGATGGGGCGGGTTAATCAGCTAACACCATTCGACGCAGGCGGCCACAGAGGGGTTAAGTTCTCTGGTGGGGATACTCTGGTCTCTGCTTCAGCTATTAAAATGAGTTTGTGAATTGGTTTTTCAATGAAGGTGATGGCTTTTAGCACGTTTACCATGGTTATTTAACTCTGAGTCTGGCATAATTACTTTTCTTACATGACCATCTTCATCAAGAAGACCTTCTATTATTTTTTTCCAACTTCTAATTTTTCTTGCCAAAGTTTCATCCTTTACAGTTACTATGTCATTTACTTGCAAATTTCTATATGGCTTTAACCATTTATTTCTCAATTGGAGAGATTGCAAAAGCTCCCTTCTCCATCTTGACCAAAACTCATTTGCTAAGTGCAGCACTCTACACCAGCGCTTCCTTGAATACACATATACTCTGTTATAGCTGCCTGGAGGAGGTAGTACGACTTTAGATTTCACGGTCAATAACATATTGGGTGTCAGTAGTTCTCTGTGCTCAGGAGAGTTCTATGTGTCTACAGTCAGAGGACGACCATTTACTATGAATTTTACTTCTGTCATGAAAGTTTTTAAAAATTCATCATCTACCTGTGACCCATGCTGATCGAGCAATAATGAAAGCACCTTTCTCACTGTACGTACCTGTCTCTCCCATATGCCACCCATATGACTTGTGTGTGGTACATTCATACAATGATCTTTCAATAGTTCTATTCTTATTTTCTCGATCCATTTCTTTTAAACATGTCAACAATTCATTCCTAGCACCAACAATATTTGTACCCTGATCAGATCTCAACTGAAGTACAGGTCCTCTCAGTCCTATGATGCGACGGTAGGCACTGATGAATGATTTTGTGTTCATAGTGTTGGCTGTTTCTAAGAAAATTGCACACGAAGTCATACAAGTAAACAATACAGTGTTCCTTACGTCCTTGCTTAATACAAAAGGATCCAATGAAATCAACAGCCAAATAAGTAAAAGGGGCAGTAGGTTCTAATCTATCTGTTGGAAGATCTAACATCTTTTGTTCCTGTGTACTTAATCTAAACTTTCTACAAATGGTAGGCTACATATGGAAATGTGCTTAGTTACTAGAGGAGATCCTCCTATAATCCAATACCCAGACCCTCTAATTTCATTTAGTGTGATGCCTCTACCTTGATGGTGTTTTTTTTGTGTGTGTGTGTGTGTGTGTGTGTGGTTGTAACAAATCAACAAATCAGTTATGTGAGATTTCTTTGGTAATATGGCTGGGTAATTTCTGTCTTCGTGCATATTTGCTCTTCTGATCCTTTCACATACCCTGATGATCCCATCTTCATCTGTGAATGGATCAATCTTATACATTTGACTTCTTTAAGACATTTTTCTTGATTCTCCCAACAACACAAATCAACTTTTCCTTGTTGACTTTGTTCATCAATGCTACTTTTTCTTCTGGGAATGCTTGTGCCTGAAGTTGTTTTAGTATTTCATATTCAGTTGCTTTCCGTTCTGCTGCAGTCACAGGAATATACTCAGACTTGACAAAGTTTTGTTTAGCTGTTTTTACATTTTGTTTATTTTGCTCTTTGCCTTAGATTTTGTCTGAAGTCTGGGGCACTCTGCAGTAGCTCTGGTTGCATGAAGCCAATCTGAGAAATACTTTAGTGTATCTAGGAATGACGATGGCACTTGAAATGATACAAATTTCTTCATTTCAGGGTCATCTTCTGCAACAATGAGGTCTTCTACTGAAGCCTGAGTTGTGTCAAGCGGTTGTGAAAGAAAGTCTTGTCCATTCCACCACTCAGGAGTTGCTGATCATGGCTTGTACCGGCATGCTGTGTGATGCGTAGTCAGCTGGGTTATTTTCCGTTTCATCATACTTCCAATGTGCTGAAGATGTTGAATCTCTTACAGGCTGAACTCTGTTTGCAACATACACATGGAATTTTTTAGCATCACTACAGATAAAGCCTAGTACTACTTAGTTATCAGTCCAAAATTCTTCTTTGACGTCTTGGTAATTCAGCTGTCTTCTTAGAAATGTGTAAACTCTCATTGACACAACTGCTGCTGCAAGCTCCAACCTTGGAATAGTGATGGCTCAAACGGGTGCTACTCTTGATTTTGCCATTACATGTGCACAATGCATCTGATCTTTGTCATTAATCAGTCTAATATGAGAGCACTGTCCATAGCCTTCCTGTCTATCATGTAAAACGTGATGAAACCGACTTTTTTAATTTCTCCAGATGCTTCAGGTTTGAAACATCCTGATATTTTCACTTGTTGCAACAAGTAAAGTTCATTACCCCATCTTTACACAGATCTTGGGGTATTCATTTCTCATTTAGAATGGAGGGAAATGCTAAACCTAGGGGATCAAATATGGAGCTTACAGTTCATAACATACCTCTTCTTGTTACAGACTTGCTACTTAAACTGATTCTAAACTGAAATGAGTCAGATTCAACACAGCACTCTACTCCAAGTGTTCTCTCCACTTGCTGAGATTTAAGCTGTTGATGCTTCCTGCATTTTTTCTGGACTGATGGCTGCCAGTACTTCCTTGCTGCTGGACAAGAACTTATCAAACTTGGAGCCTCCTTTCATGCACATTGCTTTACTTTTATTGAACAGCTGGATAGCTGCAATAGGTACAGACTTCAATCCATCATCTACATAAAAATCATTTATGGCAACTTTAGCTGCATCAGATCCAAACTCAAGCTCATTATCATGAGATGTTTTCATTAATGTCAAATCTGCAACACTTGGTAATGATAAAGTAGCTTCAAACAAGAGCACAGTAATTCTATATTCGATCACTTCTTTATCCAGATCGCCATTTTTCCATCACAAAAAACGTAGCAAGTCTCTGTATTAAGGAGACACATGCACCCGATGATACACTGCCGAAATATCACATACAAATGCTACCTCTTCTTGGTGAAATCTGCATAGCACTTTACTGAGACTGTTTGTGAGGTATGGTCCTTGTAATAAGTGACTGTTTAGCGACTGCTTGGTGTAGCTAGCACTACAGTCAACTACTGCTCTTAATTTGCCTGGTTTCTTTGGATGATACACCACATGATATGGTATGTACCAGACAAACCCACCTGCTCTTGCTAACTCCTTTACTGGAACCGCTTCTGGGTACCCATAGGTTATCATGTTTTGCACAGACTTCACATAATCTTGATATTTCTTGTCATCTTTCTTTTCAATCTATCTAGTCTGTAGACAGCTTAGTCTTTATTGTTTTCAAACTTGACATTTTCATTCTTGAGAGCAAGTGGCATCTCATAATGTTCTACTTCTGGCCTGCATACTCCCTTTTTCATATTTGTTATGAAAAGTTTGCCTTCATAAGAGATGGGAACGTCATCTATCTATCATTAAAGTCCAGCTCAAACATTGATTTGCTGTGGGTTGACAACTTCCTTAACTTGAGTTGGGACAACCAGGAAACTTTCTTTTCATTATTGATGACTACTTCTTGGGCCATAGTTCGGTGTACTTGTACAATGCCATCTTCTGTGCTTCTGTCACCACAGACATTCCCTATTGTACCCCATCCTAACTCTGTCCTTCTAGCAAAAGGATGGATTTCATTTCCTGAGATATTTCCTTTGCCATCAGTGTTTTAGTGCAGCTAAGTCCTATGATGAGACCAGTTTCTATGTTAGTGTCATGCGGCATCATTTTGTCAGCTCTTGGTATCTGATCTCGTCTGGCTGGTATACCTGTATATTTTCTAGAGTATGTATAGGGAAGGAACACTTCTTTCTGTTCATAATTATACTCCCTTTACCACACGCCCTTGTACTTTAGTACAAAGCACGGTACCTTCTCCCGTCACCGCAGCTAACTGGAGATGTACACTGGATCACAGAAATATCGGTGCACATTTGGCCCGAAACAATTTGACGTACAGACAATGGACTCTAGAAATATCTGATGATTTTTTTCCCCTTGATGTCAAACATATTTACATACGTATGTCATAGATAGGTTTCTTGTGACAATTTATTGTTGATATTTTTGCTGGATGCATATTCACATGATAATCAGTAAATTTCCAAGGACTACACAAAGTATATTGATAATTTCGGAAATCATCATACCCCTCCTGCGGGATACTTTTTTGATCCAATGTACCTGTGGTCCTGTTGTTTTGTCTAGAGTAGTTTCTTTGATAAAGCAGCATTCAGACTGATTATCAAATAAGTCATAAATCAAGACTCTGTTTGATGCATCACTGTTTTGGTACATGCCACACTGGAACAATCATGCTGCGTGTATCTCATACGAATGACCTGTTGATATTAATTCTATCTGCAGTGTTGCCACCAAAAAATTTGGTAAATCTGAAGCTGGATGCCAAAAAATCTGTGGAAATCTGTAGATCCCTCAAAGTGACCATTCCGTGGGGGGAAATGGAGAACTACCCTGTCCGAATTTTCCACAGCCTTCCCCTTGAACCTCCCGAGTTTTTCCCTAACTGACCACAGAAATGACATACCACATGTTGAAGATAGAATTTGGTCATAATATAATGGTACCATTGAGCAGTTACAAACTAATATGGCATTTTTTTTTTTTTTTTTTTTTTTTTTTCAAAAATAGTGGACTGTGTATAGCCAGTTGTTAGCTCATGGAACTCGGCCTGTCACACAACTTGAATACAAAATTATGGTTACATGAATTTTGATCAGCCTTCCTTATCAAATAGGAATGGTTCTCCTTGGTTACAAGTCAAATTAACCGTCCAGTCCGACTACACTTGGTCATAAGCTAAACTGGAAAGGAGTGTAGGCCTAGTATCTTTGTTAAGTGATAGTACGTCGAATTCATATTAACTCATTATATCACAGGAACCACACCAGAATTAGAGCATATACTGTACAATGTATTTCCAAGTGAAATAATGCACTTCTTTGCACTGTCTGATTAAAAAATGCAGCAGTTGTTTACTAAGCAGCTCCCAGTGCAGGTGGTAAATTACACAACATGTGAAATATTGTCTTAGTGTGGAACTTTTAAAAAATTCTCAAAAGGCAGATGCAGTATTTATATTTGATAAGTTTCTTATCCACAAAGGAAGCAAAGCCTGTAATACATTGAAAATGTCTTCCAATATGAAAATCTGTAGATTAACCCTCTTTATCAAACAAATTCTGACAATCTGAAAATAGTTAAAAAATCTGTAGATTACAGATAAATCTGTAGAAGTGGCAACACTGTCTATTTGGGACAGCATATTCCTCAGTTGTCTTGAACTGTTGTGATTTCTCAGTTTCCTTCTTTTTTATTCTTTCAAGTATGGCTTCATGATATGTTGGATGACATCTCTTACATACTGTACAAACTGCTTCTTTTGCTGTTTTTCATGATATGTCCATACGTTTGACAACCCATGCAGATAAATGACTTCTGTACATATTCTTCTTTTTCCTGATTGTGAAGCTCATTAAACTTTTTACATGTGCCCAGCTCATGTTCTTTGCAGTGAATACAATGTGGCCATTTGATGCTTGTCATCCATGTCCTTTTGATTCCTTCGTTTGTTGTCATCCTTGTCCCTTTGATCCTTTAGTGCCTCTGATTCATCCACTCAAGTTGTGTTGGCCTCAAGGCTTTTTACCCCAAGTCTGTTTCTGCTTTACCTTCCTTCTTTCCCTTTGAAGCAGCCGTGTTATGCTTTTGACTCATTGCCATTACTGCACTATAAGATGAGACTGGATGACAAACTTTCGTTGCCTCGTCTGCTATGAATTGACAAAAGACATAAAATGAAGGGTAAGCCACACGTATGGAGAACCAGCTGTGGACTACTGAATTCCATCTATCAATTCAAGGTGGGGGTAACTTCTGTAAGATTTGCAGTTTTCTTGTGGATAATTCAAAACATTATAAGGAAATCTGCTGAGTTCACTATTGTCAAACAGTTCTGCAAGAAGTTAGATAAATTCTGTAATGCTTGACCATCATTAATTGAGACCTTTGCCACTCACTCAGGTTTCTTCTATAAGCATTTGCCGCTATGAACTCATTACCAAATCTATCGTTCAATATACTTTTTGCCTTACTGAAATCTTGTTCATTATGGAGACATAGAAGTCCTCCACTCGCATCTTTAGCTTTCCCATCGGTATACCTTCCCAGGTAGAAAAGATTTTCTGTAGGATTTGTTACTCGTGACTCAATAAAAATCTCATAATTCTTTATCCAGGATGGAAACTCCAATAAATCTCCTCTGAAAATCTCTGGCTCTGGGCGAGGGAATTTATTTGCGTTTTTGGTTGAATGACTTGATTTATCATGCTTAACTGATGACCGTGAGTGTTTTAATTCTGATTCTGGTTTAAGACTCTTAGCATAAGGGTTAAGCTTTGGACACACTAGCAAGAAAGTCTGATTACTTTGGACACTTTTCTTCCTAATTCACCCAAGCCAGAAACAGATGGATATTTGACTGTCTCTTTTGGTTCTAATATGCAAGGTTTGATTTTCTCATCTTCTGTCAGTCCTTGTGATTCATAGAATTTTTGGAAATGCTGTTCTTTGATATCTAGTTCTTTATCACTTCAGGCATATCTAACTGATCTTCCATTGCATTTACAGCATTTAGCTCTGCCTAAGTAGCAGCTAAGTCATTATTTAAAATGATTCTTTTGTAATCATGTTCCCTTTGATGCTTGAGCTTCTAAAACTCCATTTCCTTTTCTTGCAAGAATTTCTGATGTTCTATTTCCTTTTCTTGCAAGAATTTCTGATGCTCTATTTCCTTTTCTTGAAACTGCTGTTTAACTTTCAGCCTAGCTAGTTTAGCATTTAACTATTCCTGTTTTGCTGTTCTTAGATAAGATATAATAGTATAATGTGAATGCCTTGAAGCTTTACTACTTTTTTGACTTATCAGACTGTGAACACTTGGAAGCTTTACTAATGTGTGATTTAGCAGACTGTGAACACTTTGAGGCATTACTTATTTATTTTGTGTCCTGCATTATTTCATCCATTTTACTGTCAAATCGTTTATTATACTAGTAATGTGCACTTCTTTCTCTTCCATTAACTCCTGTGACATTTTTGCTTGTAAGCTTGGATCTGCTTCCATTGGCTTGGGAAATGCATTTACTACTTTATTAAACTGCAGCTGTTCTGCATTTATGTGAACTTTAAGCTGATCTGAACTTACGACATCATTTATACTTGACAATATTTCATTTAACACTTTTATCCATACTTGCCTTGATAGCCTTGATAATGCTAACTTCTTTGAAAGCTGTATTATTTGGTATTCACGCCCTTTCTCTGTTAAAGACCTCTCTCTGGTCCTCTTCACTTCCTGATTTGCCTCAGAAGACTGGGGATGATCATTTACGGCTTTATCCTCATTTGCCTAAGTAAATTGTGGCAGATCACTGATAGCTTGTTCAGTACAACTCATTGTTACAACTATTATTATACTCTATGCATTTGTGCTCAAGACTAACATTAAAAGTATACTTATTTGTAGTCGAGAGTTCCCTCTGATTGTATGTACAGTAAAGTTTGGAAAATGAAGAATTTACAGTAGTGAGCAGAGATTCTTAAGTCCAGCTGTGTCAGCAAAACGTGTACACAGAAGTTCTAGAAGTTACTCTCTGGCACCCAGGAGTGTTTTATGAACTGCATCAGAGATTGGCATATTCAGGAGGGAAAATCCTATGCAGTTATCTACAGTACTGCCTTTTGTGATTGCGGTAATTCTTGTGGTTGCCTCATCCATTGTTCATACATCATGACCCATGTGCTAGTAGCTTGCAGGTAGAATTTTACTTTAGGCCAAGTTATGCTGTACGAGGTGGACAAGGCAGAATGGACTTTACGGGGAAATTACCAGGATTCTTTCTGAAATTCTATTTCTTCTGTTGCATCTTGATATTCTATTCAATCCCAGTCAATCCCATTTGATCCCAGTCAATCTCATAAAATTTAAAAGTAATAATTCTTTGTCAAAGAAATAAACTCAAATATTTAACCCGCCGCATGCCGGCTATTTTTAGCCCTATGGGTCACCCCAGTGCCGGCCATTTTTCGACCTTTTTTGGGGGGGGCTAAAATGATAGATTTTTATGTGCAAACAACGAATTTTGCCATTAAAATACTCACCGAGGCCCGGAAATAAGTTTTACTGATTCCTGCATACTCATGTACAGGTATAGCCGCTCTCTCATGCTCACCACGTACGTGAGAGAAAGCCATTCTCTGTGTTAGGTACACTCAGGTATTTATGCTGGGAAGGTATAGCAATGTTCAGTACACTTTTCTGATTACTTATTACTCCAGCATCTATCACAATTTGCGTGTCTTTCTCACTGTGACTGCATTATCTTACACTTACCTGAAGATAGGTACCGTACAACCTAAGTTCATTACGTACAGTCCTGGCACTTACAAGAAGGTATTTACAACTTGACTTCACTATATAGTCCTTACAGTTACAGGAAAATATTTATAACTTACACTTGCATGAAAATATTTACAAAATTCCTTCATTATGTACAGCACTGGATGAGGCACACAGGCAGAGTGAAGCAGAGCGAGTGTTAGGGGGGAAGTGACTGAGTGTATGGCCTTGACAGACTGGGGGATGGTAGAGGAACAGTTACCATACATGCCTGCCAATTTTTACCCGTGAATCATGAAAAATGCGGTCACAGTGAGTTTTTTATTTTAAACCATTTTAAAACGGCACTGGCACTGGCCGCGGAATTATGTCAGACCGTTTTAAAACGGCACTGGCACATGGCGAGTTATCTTCTTATTTTTATCAATATCAGTAATCAAACATGTTAATTCTTTTTCAGTTATGTTTTAATATCATGGTACATCATCCGTTTTTTTTTTTTAATAGCAACAGAGGAAAGAAAAACAAATTATTAAAAAATAAATAATCCATACACCAGATTACTGGTGTCCTCTGTTCATAAAATATTTGTAAAAGTTAGACTTGAACAGCTGTGGGTTGAAATTTGGAGGGAAACAACTCTGGGGAAGTGAGTTCTAGAGAGATGCAGTTCGGGGAATGAAAGAATTCTGATAGGGAGAAGTTCTGCAATATGGCTGAGCGACATTCCAGTCATGAGCGCTACCAGATGCCCGTGTAGCACGAGGGAAGGCATGGAGAGGTGGCATCATGGACGCAACTTCGTCTGAGCATTTACCATAAAAATATCTGTAAAATAATGCAAGAGAGGCAACATTCCTTCTTACTTGTAGGGGAGGTAGTTTATTTGTAATGGCAGGGTTGTTAATAATTCTAACAGCTTTGTTCTGAACTATGTCTAGCTGTTTTAATGCAACCTCTCCACATCCAATCCACAAGGGTGAGCAATATTCATGCTGAGAGCGCACATGACTCTTATAAATTATAGCTAACTGCTCGTCAGTGAAGAATTTATGGACTCTGTACAATAATTCAAGTTTCTTTGAGGCAGTTTTAGCAAGTGATCCAACATGAGAGGTGCAGGTGAGGGCATTGTCAAGTGAGACACCAAGAATTTCAATGCTTTTGGAGATAGGAATATTAGTAGCATTGAAGGTAATATATGAATCTGGCAATATCAGTTTATTAGTAAATTGTATATATTCAGTTTTACTAGTATTAAATGAGCCAAGGTTGTTTTATCCCCATTCACTGATCGTAGACAGGTCTTGATTTATTGAGATGGCTGTACTGAGCTGAGAGGTAGAGATATTAGACTTTGTAAATGGGTGTCTGAGTGTGAATGAACTATGTAGTGTTGAGTCATCTGCATGTGAGTGGATGGGATTGTGGGTGACAGATAAGAGATCATTAATATGAACCAGGAACAGGGTTGGCACCAGAACTGATCCCTGCAGCACACCGGCGCCAATTGAGTGGAAATTGGAATATACATCATCTACTTTTACTCTTATTTTCCTGTCACTGAGATATGAGGAAATCAAAGGAACAAAAGACGTTAGTCCATAGCAAGGGAGTTTGGACAGCAGAGAATGGTGCCATGCTCTGTTGAAAGCTTTAGAAATATCAAGGGCTACTGCGTGAGTTTCTCCATGTAGATCAATTGATTGATGGATGGTATGAGTTAGGAAGCTGAGTATGTCAATGGTGGATCCCTCATGGCGAAAACCATATTGTCCATCACCAATTAAGTTGTTGGATTCAAGATGTTTAACAATGTGCTTATTAATTAAAGTTTCAAATACCTTACCAAGAGAAGATGTGACAGCTGCTGGTCTGTGATCAGAGGGGTCAGAGGAACATCCCTTCTTTGGAACTGGGTGGACACTGGCTTCCCTCCATGAACCTGGGAATGAAGAAGTACGCAAGCATAGTCTGAACAATTTAGCTAGAACAGAGGCAAGTTCGGGGGAACACTTTTTCAAAACGATTGGCGGATTTCCATCTGGGACACGAGCTTTGTTGGTAGGTAAATCGTCTAGGATGGATTTTACGTATCTTGTCTGTATTTTAAGTGGAACACTTTCAGGACAGTCAAGTTCAAGTACTCGGACATTCTGGATGGCATCCTGTATGGTAGAATTTCTGGCAAATGTACTGGCAAAAATATCTGCTTTCCCACACGAGTCATTTGCAATTTTGCCATCTGAAGATTTTAGTGTGGGAATGGATGATGACTTGTTAAAGTTATTATTGAAAGAATTAAGAGTTGACCAGAATATTCTATTGTCATTAGGACTGTTAAGTAGTTTTGATGCTTGCATTTGAAGAAAGTTTGATTTAACTAGACTTATTACAGCTTTTGCATGATTTCTAGCAATTTTAAATTGAGAGAGTGATTCAGATGTTTTTTATTTTAAGTAAGAGTTATATGCTAATGACTTTCGGGCTGTTGCTCTGGCACAGTTGCCATCAAACCATTTTGGAGAGTTGGATCTTTTAGTGAACTGTTGACTTAGTATGAATAACTGCATACCAGCCAGTATTAAGTCGCAAATGTGTGACTGGGTAGAATTGGGATCACTAGAGAAAAAAGACTGCCATGGAATTTCAGCAAGATAATTTATAAATCCATCCCAGTTGCCCTATCAGAATGAGGAGGTGTAGGGGGGTTAACTAATGAGGCTTTGATGAGATTGTGTTCAGAGGACCCAAGTGGTGACAGTACTTCTCTTCTGTATTGATCTGAATTATTTGTCAAGAATAAATCCAAGAGATGAGCATATGGTCAGGATTATCAGGTATTCTGCTTGTATGCTTTACCAGCTGGGTGAGATTAATCGATTCTGCAAACAGCTCGCACTCTATACTAGCGTCATCAGTCCTGGCAGAATGCAATAACCATTCAACATAATTTAAGTTAAAATCATCGAAAAGGGTAATTTCAGTGCTAAGGGAAAGGTTATGGTTACTCAACTGTGTAGATATGGAATCAAATACACTGGGTTCTGAAGAAGCATTGGGGGAGCGATAGACTACAGATATATTTAGTAACATTTTGACAATTTAGTTTATGCAATGAGTAATGAAAACTGGATGAAATGAAGTTTAAAATAGTGTCAACTGCATATTGGAATTTGATATAACAACAGGTGCCACCCTTGTTATGGAGGTTTGTGAGGAAATGGTAACTGGGAAAACAAAATGGGGATATATCAGTAGAGGTTGAGATTTGTGGTTCTGTGAGGAAAAGGACCAAAGGGGATATGGACTGAAGGAAAAAATGAATTGAGATTAAATTTGTGCTAAGGCCGCAGATGTTGGTGAAGAATAAGGCCGCACTTTCACTTCACCGCTGACGAGCATTACTGGAAAGTGCAACAATTGCTGCCAGCACAGTCGCTTGATGGCGACCGGGAGGACCCTGTGCCATCAGCTCTACCTTGCTGGTGGTGGCAATCCGAGGTACCACCTCATTTGATAGTAACACTGCAGTGGCCACTGCTACAAGCATACATCGCAGGATAGCAGAGATATATTGAAATATAATACTATACCTCCATCATTTCTTAGCTTGGCTCCTGAGTCCACGGCGTTTGTTATGATAACAACATGGTGGTCCGTTCGCACAAATCAAATCAAAACAGATCTGGATTTCTTTACAAATTACAGCAACGTTTGAAGAAGGTACACCTTTTCCACAGTGTTACTAAAATAGAAATGAAGCTACAGTTCTTATTATTAATATATATATATACAGTATACATTTAATGGCATGCAAATAATGAATATGACATATACTTATCTATCTATCTATTTGTCTATCAATTTACATATACAATCATGGTCATAAATAATCACCTATCCTCCGGTACCCAGTGCCTCTGACTGGCTCCTTTATGCGTGGCAAGTCACAGCGGAGTAAGAGAGGCTGAGAGGGAAGGGCCAGAGAGGGAAGGGGAGGAGGGTGGGGGAACGAGTGATGGTGCAGGGGTGGAGTGAGGGAGGGGAAGGAGGGTAGATAGGGGAGGGAGAATGGAATGGGAAGTGGCGGTCACAATATTCGTCTATTTTCTTTAATTCAGGGCATGATAAAGAGGAGTTAATATTCGGTAGATAATGCTGCACCACACCTTGTATAGAGGTGACAGGTAACAAGCTCTAGACAGGTGGTGGTATCAAGTGCTGGCTCGTGAGAGAAATATACTGACATGATCTATCAAACATTAGTGCAGAGCCAAAAGTTTCCCTCACAACACACTACTGCCTTGTCCACCAATTCGTAAATAGCTGTTTTTTGTCGGAGGAAAATATTCCGAGGCAGTGGCGTACCAGGAAAGTTGAAAAGGTTCGGGGGGGCAGTGTCAGCCCCCCCCCTCCAAGAAAATTTTGCATTTTGGCCAATTTTATGATCATTTTCAGGCCATATGGAGTAGGTATACGACATAAATATAGCATATTCTAAAGTCTTTTTTAACCCTTAAACAGTACACCTGGGTCTGAGACCTGGCCACTTTTTGCCACTTACTGGTTCAGCAACAACTATATGCCAGGGACCCCTGTCCTTCCCAATAGCTTCCTAAGTTTGGATGCCCATGCTAAAGGTGGCTGTGTGGTTTTCCAGGTCTCCCTCTGTTTTGGTGTATAACACACTAAAATCGTGGTCGGGTCTGTGAGACCCAGGTGTCCTGGATAAGGGGGGCTGATATTTACTGTTGTGTGATGCAAATTTTTTCACCCTGTGAATTGCCCTCTCCACACCACGAAGATCCTTCATGCAACTAGCTTTGACAGCAATGTGAGCATCAGTGTGTCGTTTCTTTTCTTATGGGGTCCATGTAAACAGAAGCAGTACATTTTTTTTTTTTCAAAAATTTGCCAAAAATGCTTTAAATATGTTAATTTTAATTGTATATTCATTATTGCATAGTAAATTGAACCAAAAAGGTTATAGATTGGTCAAAGATTCAGTAAATAAAACACAAGTTTTTATTTTTATTTTTTCTATTTGGTGGGTTTGTGAGACCCAGGTGTCCTAATGGTGTATAGGCGCAACTAGGTGTCCTGTTTCAGGGTTAAGGACTCTATGCCACTGAATTATGATTTAGTGTCTCCAATTACCTTATACTACTAAATTTCCAACATTCACATTTCGATCAAACAACTTTACAACTGTAATAAACTAATAAGAAACTTCATATATATATATATATATATATATATATATATATATATATATATATATATATATATATATATATATATATATATATATATATATATATATATATATATATATATATATATATATATATATATATATATATATATATATATATATATATATATATTACTAAAGTTACAGACCAAACATTAATAAAGAGAAAGATACGTGTGTTTATCTGTGTATTTTAACTTCCGACACAGAATGGAATCTTGATGGCTTTGCCTTCCATAATCCTGTCAGAAACGTCCTCTACCCTTACATGGACTTAATTTTGGAACTGAATATTTTATGTAACCTTTGACATGTCTGTGTCGAAAATAAATATGATCATTCTCTCGGTATACACTTCCAGTATACAGCCACCATCATGTATAATATTTTATGGCACCTCTACAAGAGAAGGCTATTCAAAATAATTGTGAGTAAAAAGTAAAAAAAAAAAAAAAATTAATGTCTGCACATAGTGGATATAATAACGATAATGCTTGGACTCCATGCCGGTATGGGTTTGAATGGTCGTCCAACAGTCTCAGCACCCTATCATTACCTTGGAACAGTGGCGTAGCGAGGGGGGGGGAGGATGTGGCCCCCACTTTTGCTATATATATATATATATATATATATATATATATATATTGCAAAAAGGGGGGCCATGGCCACATCCTCCCCCCCCACCCTTGGTACGCCACTGTTCCAAGGTAATGATAGGGTGCTGAGACTGTTGGACGACCATTCAAACCCATACCGGCATGGAGTCCAAGCAATATCGTTATTATATCCACTATGTGCAGACATTATTATTTTTTTTTTTTACCTTTTACTCACAATTATTTTGAATAGCCTTCTCATGTAGAGGTGCCATAAAATATTATACATGATGGTGGCTGTATACTGGAAGTGTATACCGAGAGAATGATCATATCTATTTTCGACACAGACATGTCAAAGGTTACATAAGATATTCAGTTCCAAAATTAAGTACATGTAAGGGTAGAGGACGTTTCTGACAGGATTATGGAAGGCAAAGCCATCAAGATTCCATTCTGCGTCGGAAGTTAAAATACACGGATAAACACACGTATCTGGCTCTTTATTAATGTTTGGTCTGTAACTTTAGTATATTTCTCTCACGAGCCAGCCCTTGATATCTCCACCTATCTAAAGCTTGTTACCTGTCTCCGCTATACAAGGAGTGACGCAGCATATATATGTATGTGTGTGTGTGTGTGTGTGTGTGTGTGTGTGTGTGTGTGTCTATACTGTGTGTATATATATATATATATATATATATATATATATATATATATATATATATATATATTGTTACATAGCCTATGATTTCATCATCCTTTGTGTAATTTTAACGCACAGTTGCTGCATGTTTGATCACGAGCGTGTTCTGCCTCAGTCCCCCCCTTCTACCGTTATAGTAGAGTAAGTCGTTCTCTCTGTTATACTTTGCGGGATTTGCAGCTCTCTGTCCTCATGGCTTCATTTGCTCGTCCTTCTTACAAGTTGTATCAGGCTCTGCTGGCCCCTATATAATGAGCTCAGTCTCTGCATCATTGCCACTTAGATCTGCTCCTCATTTTGTTCATATCTCTGTCCTCCCCTGTACAGATATTACTATTGTGAGTGCTCAACAAGTCTCCAACCATCTAGCAGCTGTGTGTAATTTGAGTATTACTGTTGTTGCATTTTTTCTTGTACTGTATAGCATAAGTTTAATTTGTAGGCCTAGTGAAGTTTTTGTAATTCGTGTGGGGTTCTATATGTCAGTCGTTTTTGATAATAGTTTGTATCTGTAATTATTTATCTGGCATTCACTGAGTATTATCTGGTATCTCATTTTATCAGGGCTGACTTAGATAAATTTACTCTTGCTAATTTCGTGTTAATAGAGGCTATTGCAGTTAACCATATATTTAACCTGTTTTTGCCATTACATTATCCTTATGAGTTCTGAATGTTTTGTTGTTAGTTTGTGCATTAAACTTTAACTTGTAATTTTACCTAACTCTTTTGTTTTGAACCTGGAACTTTACGGGACAGTAGTGACTCTTCGTATTCTCACTTAAAGTGTACATTATCTTTCTCTGTTCCGTAACATAAATTTGGCGACCTCATATCAGGATATTCAGGATATTATCATAAGGATATTGTTTGATATTTTGTGACTGTGATATATTCATGATGGCTACTATTTCTACACTTGATGAAGCCAAAGATTTTTTGTCAAATGTGCAAACAGTGTTGGATATAGAAAACAGAACAAAGAATGAACTTAAGATTGTTGCTCAACAATTGGGATTTGTTGTTCGCTCTCATCAGTCTAAAGATCAAATTGTTGCCATGATTAATGAAAGCTTGTTTAATGTAACTCCTCCAAATGAGCAAACGCAGATTGAATTAGCTAAGTTACAGCTAGCCCTGCAGGAGTCTCGTGCTAAGGAGGCGGAGGCACAAGTTGAAATTGCTAGGATTCAGGCAGACCATGAGTATCGCATGAAACAAGGTGGAACTGGATCATCTAGCTCTGATGATTTTGATGTGGCTAAAAATGTTAAACTTGTCCCTCCTTTTAATGAATCTGATTTAACTAAGTATTTTCAGTTGTTTGAGAGGGTAGCTACAGGTTTTAATTGGCCTAAGGAGTATTGGCCAGTACTCCTTCAAACTGTTCTCACCGGTAAAGCTCAAGTAACTTATGCATCTTTGCCTCAGGATCAGTCTGATAATTATGATGTAGTTAAGAGCTTGATTCTTAAGGCCTATGAGCTTGTTCCTGAAGCTTATAGAGTAAAATTTAGGACAACTTATAAGCAAGATAAGCAATCCCATGTTGAGTATGCAAAAATCAAAGAAGATCTGTTAGAGCAGTGGTTAAATTCTAAGAATGTGGATTCTGATTTTGGTAAATTTAAGCAGATGATTTTGCTGGAGGATTTCAAAAGGTGTATTAGTAAAGATGTAAGCCTATATCTTGATGAGAAAAGAATAGATAATTTGTCTGATGCTGCAGTTTTAGCTGATGAGTATGTTCTCACTCAAAAGAGATATTCTAGAGAAAAAGGGAAAGCTGAGAGTAAGTACGTTGCCTCTACTCAGAGTACAGGTAACAGGAAAGAGAATAAGGATGATGTTTCTCAGGAAGTAAATACCAGCTTCACCTCTACATTTCAGAAAAGTAAATGTACTTATTGTAGTAAGCTTGGTCATACTACGGAGAGATGTTTCAGGAGACAGCGTGATATGAACAAAAAGGAGTCTTTAAATATTCAGTCAATTGGTCTAGTGTCCACTCTTGAGAGTTCCCAGAATTCTTTAACTGAGTTAACTGAACCTGCTTTGAGGGGTAACTTAAATTCTCATGATGGAGCTCCTCTTTTGAGCAGTAACGTGGGTGACACTCTCAAGAGTTCATGTGCTAATTTCCTGTCAGATGGTTTTGTCAGTCCTCTGGACAGTAATGACAGGAAATCAGTTCAAATATATCGTGATACAGGTGCTTGCCAATCCCTTATGCTGACCAGTGTTCTAGGCTCTAATGTTAATTCCTCTGATGAAACTGTAATCTTACAAGGTGTAGGGAATAATTACTTCTCTGTCCCTCTGTGCAGAGTGAATTTAGAGTCTGGTTTTGTTAATGGTTCTGTTATGGTTGGGTTGGTGGAGACACTCCCAATGTCAGGTGTAACTTTCTTACTTGGAAATGATATTGGTGGAAGTCAAGTGTGTCCAGCTCCTCAGTTGTCTAGTGAGCCAGTGGCTGCGGCCCAGGATTGTGATGTCCCTGATGTGTTCCCTGCATGTGCTGTCACTAGGGCTAAGTCTAAAGTTACTGGTGATTTAGAGGATAATGATGATGATGATGTTATCCTAGCTGACACTTTTCTTGCTAATTTGGACCACTCACCAGATGAGGCAGTACCCCGTAGTGTTGATAATTTGTCTCGTCAAGAGTTGGTTGAGTTGCAGGTTGCTGACCCTGAGTTGAAAGGTCTAGCTAACTCTGCTTACAGTGAAGAAGAGTCAGCCGGTGCTTCTACTTGTTATTATGTAAAGTCAGGAGTACTTATGAGGAAGTGGAGACCCCCAACAGCATCAGCCGACTGTGAATGGGAGGTTGTACATCAAGTTGTCATCCCTCGTGTTTGTAGGCAGGATATCATTAGAGTGGCTCATGATTCCAGTTTGGCAGGACACCTTGGAGTGAGGAAGACTGTGGCACGCATTTTGAAACACTTCTACTGGCCAGGTATCTTCAGGGATGTTTCCTGGTATTGTAAGTCTTGTCACACCTGTCAAGTTGTGGGGAAGTGTAATCAGACCGAAAAGGTTGCACCTCTAGTTCCCATTCCTCCTTTTGAGGCGCCTTTCACCCGTGTGTTGGTGGATATTGTGGGCCCTCTTCCTAAGACTTCTTCAGGATTTTCTTATGTGTTGACCCTGATTGATATGGCTACTCGTTATCCTGAAGCCATTCCACTTAGAAATATCTCAGCAAAGAACGTAGTTAAGGAAATGCTAGGGTTCTTCACAAAATTTGGTCTGCCCAAGGAGGTACAGTCAGACCGGGGAAGTAATTTCATGTCAAACGTTTTCAAACAGTCTCTGAAAGAGTTGGGCATCACCCAGATCACGTCTTCAGCTTATCATCCCCAGACCCAAGGAGCGTTGGAGAGATATCATCAAACACTCAAATCGATGCTCAAGAAATACTGTTTGGAACATCAGAAAGACTGGGATAAAGGTCTTCCATTCGTTGTGTTTGCTGCAAGAGAATCTCCAAATGAATCACTGGGCTTCTCACCTTTTGAACTACTGTTTGGCCATGAAGTAAGAGGACCCCTTAAGCTACTCAAGGAATGCTGGCTGTCGGAGGAAGATGACGTCAACCTGCTGGAGTATGTGATGAATTTCAAAGAACGGCTGTCCACTGCTTTACAGCTGGCGAGAGAGAATTTAGGAGCTGCTCAGGAGAAGATGAAGACTTGGTATGATAAGAAGTCCAGGTTACGCCACTTTCAGCCAGGAGATCAGGTTTTGATTCTGCTACCAGTTCATGGGCAACCTCTTCAAGCCAAGTTTAGTGGCCCTTATTTCGTGGAGAAGAAACTCAGTGATGTCAACTATGTCATCGCCACACCAGATCGTAGAAAGAGCAAGCAACTATGTCACATCAACATGCTAAAGTTATATCACAGGCGGGACGAAAATAATCCAGTCTGCACTGTAGCTGTTCCACCCGAGTCTGCAAGTGAAGCTCTCCCATGCAGTATGAGCCTGAGTGATAGTTTGGGGAAGAATCCTGATATCATGAATGATCTCCAGACTAAGCTTTCTCATCTACCTCCCAAGGAAAGGCAGGAGTTTTCGGCATTACTGCAGGAGTACCCGCAAGTGTTCCGTGCTACTCCAGGAAGAACGACTGTGTTGATGCATGATGTCGATGTTGGAGATGCAAAGCCAATCAAATTGCCTCCTTACCGTGTGAACCCAGTGAAAGTTCCTCTCATCCAGAAGGAGCTTGGCTACCTGTTGGACCACAAGATGATTGAGCCCTGTCAGAGCGAGTGGAGTTCTCCTGTCACTCTGGTCCCTAAGCCAGGTGGGTCACAGCGGCTTTGCATCGACTACAGACGTGTTAATCAGATAACTAAAACAGACACTTACCCTCTCCCTCGTGTGGAAGATTGCATAGACAAGATCGGAAAGGCTAGGTACATAAGTAAGTTTGATTTGTTAAAGGGATACTGGCAAGTACCTATGACTGAACATGCTAGGGAGATCTCATGTTTTGTAACACTAGGAAAGGCTTTTGCATGTTCGGTAATGCCATATGGTACTGTGTATATATATATATATATATATATATATATATATATATATATATATATATATATATATATATTGTTACATAGCCTATGATTTCATCATCCTTTGTGTAATTTTAACGCACAGTTGCTGCATGTTTGATCACGAGCGTGTTCTGCCTCAGTCCCCCCCTTCTACCGTTATAGTAGAGTAAGTCGTTCTCTCTGTTATACTTTGCGGGATTTGCAGCTCTCTGTCCCCATGGCTTCATTTGCGCGTCCTTCTTACAAGTTGTATCAGGCTCTGCTGGCCCCTATATAATGAGCTCAGTCTCTGCATCATTGCCACTTAGATCTGCTCCTCATTTTGTTCATATCTCTGTCCTCCCCTGTACAGATATTACTATTGTGAGTGCTCAAGAAGTCTCCAACCATCTAGCAGCTGTGTGTAATTTGAGTATTACTGTTGTTGCATTTTTTCTTGTACTGTATAGCATAAGTTTAATTTGTAGGCCTAGTGAAGTTTTTGTAATTCGTGTGGGGTTCTATATGTCAGTCGTTTTTTATAATAGTTTGTATCTGTAATTATTTATCTGGCATTCACTGAGTATTATCTGGTATCTCATTTTATCAGGGCTGACTTAGATAAATTTACTCTTGCTAATTTCGTGTTAATAGAGGCTATTGCAGTTAACCATATATTTAACCTGTTTTTGCCATTACATTATCCTTATGAGTTCTGAATGTTTTGTTGTTAGTTTGTGCATTAAACTTTAACTTGTAATTTTACCTAACTCTTTTGTTTTGAACCTGGAACTTTACGGGACAGTAGTGACTCTGCGTATTCTCACTTAAAGTGTACATTATCTTTCTCTGTTCCGTAACAATATATATATATATTTATATATATTTATATATATATATATATATATATATATATATATATATATATATATATATATATGGAGTAGATGGGAAGTTGTTGAATGCTGTGAAGAGTATGTACGATGGTGCGAAGGCTGCAGTGCGTGTGGATGGTGAACTAAGTGAATTTTTCTCTTTGAAAGTTGGTTTGAAACAGGGATGTGTCATGTCTCCATGGTTGTTAAATCTGTACATGGATGGGGTAATAAAAGAGGTACAAGGTAGGGTAGTGGATGTTGGAGTGGCCCTGGTGAGAGAGGATAGTGTTTGGAAACTCTCTGTACTGTTGTTTGCAGATGATACTGTGTTGTTGAGTGAAGACGAAGGGGAGCTGCAAGGCTTGGTGGATGAGTTTGAGAGAGTGTGTAAGAAACGGAATCTAAAGGTGAATGTAGGGAAGAGTAAAGTGATGGTCTTTGAGAGAGGTGAAGTTAGTGAATGTACAGCGAGGTTGGATGGTGAGGAATTGGAAAATGTGAGTAGGTTTAAGTAATTGGGTAGTGTGATGAGTAAGGATGGAGGTTTGGAGGGTGAAGTGCTTGAAAGGGTACAGCAGGGAAGAAAGGTTGCTGGTTCTTTGAAAGCAGTGATAAGAAACAGGGAAGTGAGCATGGAAGTGAAAAAGTTACTACATGACAGTATTGTGATACCATCTCTAACGTACGGAAGTGAAGCTTGGACATTATTGGAAGGACACAAGTCAAGAGTGAGAGCAGTGGAAATGAGTTATTTAAGAGGAGCCTGTGGAGTCACGTGGAGAGACAGGCTGACGAATGAGGATATAAAGGAGCGTTGTGGTGTTGATGTGGATGTGATAGGAAGCGTTATGAGGAACACACTGAGGTGGTTTGGCCATGTGGAGAGGATGGAGGGTGAAAGACTGACGAAGAGAGTGTATGTGAGTGAGGTGGAGGGGGGAAGAGGGAGGGGGAGGCCGAGGATGAGATGGAGGGATGGGGTGGAGAGGTATATGAGAGAGGGGTGTGTGAGTTGGGAGCAGGGCAGTGAAATGGCGGGGGACAGGGCGACTTGGAGGCGATTTGTTTGTGGCCACCCCAAACGGGATTGAGGCGTCTGGCAATAGATAGATAGATAAATAGATCTTTCGATAATTTTAGTACTTGTCCCAAGTAGCTGTACTCCTCAACTTCTTCAAGAATTTCATCGTTCATTCTGATGACGGTCTTTGGTGTTTGTGGATTAAACATTAATTTAGATTTACTTCGGTTCATCATTAGTCTTACTTTCAGACTTTCTCTGTTCAAGTCATTTAACATTTCTTTCAGTACCTCCGCTGTTTCTGAGATTAGGATAATGTCATCTGCAAATCGTAAATGGTTTAGCTTTGCTCCATCAATGTTCACTCCTTTGTTTTCCCAGAGTAGCTTTCTGAAAATACTCTCTAGGCATGCTGTAACTAATTTTGGTGAAATTGTATCTCCCTGACGCACGCCCTTCTCAATCTTAATTTTTTGGAGTCCATATGTAATTCAACTGTAGCAGTTCCCTCATTATATGTGTTTTCGAGCAGGTTTACAATGTTCTCATTCACTCCTTGTTCTCGCAATGACTTTATAATTACTACCGTATGTGCTCCGCTGAGTCGAAAGCCTTTTCGTAATGAAGAAAACCTAAGCACAGTGGTTTATTATATTCTATAGTTTTCTCAATTAGCTGGTTCATTGTGTGTAGATGATCAATGGTCGAATACCCGCTTCGGAATCCTACCTGTTCACGAGGTTGGTTTTCATCCAAAATTGTTGTTATTCTGTTTATAAGGACTTTAGTGAAGAGTTTGTAAATGACTGATAATAAGCTAATTGGTCGATAGTTACTAAGATCTTCTGAGTCATCTTTTTTGTAGAGTAAAATAACTATTGCATTACACCATGTTTTGGGAATTTTCTTGTTTTATGCAGTGGGTAAATAAGTGAGCAAGCCTATTTTGTACTTCTACTCTGGCATCCAAAAGTAAATCTGTTACTATTCCATCTTCTCCCGGAGCCTTCCCTCTTTTCATATTTTTAAGACAAATATTTACTTCGTCTGGTGTTACCTCAGGTATTTCACTTGTGTCAACTGAAAAGTTAGCTATTGGTACTACTGTCTTTGATGCATACAGTTCTTTGTAAAATTCTTCTACTCTCTTCACCATCTTATCTCTGCATTTAATGATTTCACCGTTTTTTTCTTTCAGTGATGTTTGCTTTCCTAGTGCCATTTTGCTTCGGACCTGTTTCAGACTTTTTCCACTTTTGATGGTTTCTTTGATCTGATCCATGTTTCTCTTTCTTTTTTCTTCTCTTTGTCTTTTGTTGATAAGCTTATTTAATTCTGCTCGTTCAATTTCGTCTTTCTTTGTCTTTACTTTCATTTCCTTCCGTTTTTTCATAAACTCGAGTGTCTTTTCTGAATACTTCTTGGCTCTGGTTGTATTAGGTTTTCCTACTACCTTTGCTGATTCTCTTAGCACTTTTGTTAGTCTGTCATTCAGCTCATCAATGTCACATTCTGCATTACTTAGAGCCTGAAATATGTTCCTTATTTTCAACTGAAAGGCTGCTTTGTTTTCGTTTACTGTTATTGGGCATATCTTTTTATCTTTAATCATCTTCTTTCTTTCGTTTCTGAAATTGAATCTGGCTGTGCAACCCACCATTCTATGATCATTACCTATAGTTACTTTGTTGATAACCGTGACACTTGTGATCGTGTTATTCTTATCTGCTATAATGAAGTCGATTTCATTCTTTGTTTCTCCATTTGGGCTTCTCCAGGTCCACTTTCTTCCTGTTCTTTTGTGGAAGAATATGTTCATTATTCTCATGTTAAACATTTCAGCAAAATTTACCAGCATTTCTCCTCTTTCATTCTTTTCTCCCACTCCAAATTTTCCCATACATGCTTCTCCATTTTTCGACTTCCCAACTTTGCATTGAAGTCTCCCATGAGTATAGTATATGTTGTCTTTTCTTCTTCCATAATCTGGGAGATGTCATCATAGAATGTTTCTATTTCTTCATCCGGGCTTTGAGAAGTTGGTGCATATACTTGTATGACTTTCATGGTATATTTTTTGCATAGTCTAATGACAACAAATGCTGCTCTGTCAGATACACTGCTGAATTTAACAATGTTGTCTGCAAGATTTCTGTTAATTAGAAATCCTACACCACTAACTCTTTCATTTTCCTTTCCTCTGTAGTAAAATAGGTGTTTGCTGTCTTCGAGCTGAATTACTTTTTCTTTTTTTCTGCGGATCTCACTCAAACTTACAATATCCCAACTAATGTTTTCCAGATCAGTCATCAGGTTATCAAGTTTGTAATCTTCTGCGAGGCTTCTTACATTGTATGCATAGATCTTCATCGATTTCAGTTTGTTTAACATCCAAGAGTCTAATTTTCCAACACAGTGCCTACTCACTTTCGGTGGGACACTGCCCGTAAGCACAGGAGGCAGTGCGGTTGGACCTTAAGTAGACGATGATCCAACAGGAACTCCCGTCAAATCATTTGCAATAGAACTCTCTCTCTCTCTCTCTCTCTCTCTCTCTCTCTCTCTCTATATATATATATATATATATATATATATATATATACATATAGATAGATAGATAGATATATTAATATAAATTGTTTTGGATGGGTGTTTGTCATAAATTATCTTGTTTATCCGTTATTATACATGTCCGTATGATATTGCTTTGAATCGTGAATAGACGCAGATTAGGAATGAGAGAAAACTGTCAGATAAAAAATAAAACAGTCAACCCAGTCGGATATATAATTGTATACCTGAGTATATGTCAAACATACTATCCCAAATGACCATATCCAAAGAAAGACATCCAAATCTGAATAGACAGTATTTCTCTAAAACAGGCGTCCCTTATACCAAAGAAATAGTCAGGTGTTCTGAGAAATTAAACAGCTAAAAATTACCATATTACTAAAGGGGGATAACTTTTTTATTTCTCTCTCCTTAATATATTTGTTCAGATGTGTTAAAATTGTACTTATTTTTTTTTTTCATTCCATACATACTGTGGGGATCCATTAATAAAAAACTGTTCTAAATCATTTCGAAATCGATATAAGCTTTGTCCACTGACGCTAAGTACGCGCTGTAACATAATCATTATCCTTTACAACGAATGCTAGGCATCTTCTCGAGCAGAAAGGTCCTCTGGAAATTCCATCCATCCGTCATCCAATCATGTGTTGCCACATGAGGAGTGGAGAAGCCCGGGGTCAGGCAGGTTGATTTTGACATTTAAGATGAGTCACCATCCTCACTCATCCCTGAGTGGCACTACGCAAGCGATAACTCCAACCATCCCTTGGATATAAACCTACACAGGTTCAATCCGATTAATTACCAACTAAACCACCAGGCGCCATAATTTGGCTAAATGTTTACCACCCAGCGTAGTAAATGGTTTCCTAGGGTACAGGAAACAATTTGGCTTGTCACTCAGTGTTGAGTCACTCATAGGCAGAAAGAACAGGAAAGATTGAAGGAAAGAAAGACAGAAGACGGAGTGTAAAGTCACCCGTAGGCAGAAGGAAGTGGCAAGAATGAAAGAAAGAAAGACAGAAGAGGAAGGAAGGGCAGACACCAAAAGCAGCACTACATCGACTGAGTAGATGTTGAGCGCCCCCACTGGAAAAACAGAAAAGTATTAAATTGCTCATAAAATTCTTAACCAATGCTTTTTCTTGGGAATATTGTCATTTATGTCCTATGTTACAAAGCTAGCTAAAAAGAGGTTGGAAGTTATTACTTACAACTGAGGTAAAGATAATATAAAATGAGTTCATCATTGTTGTGTGTTTTATTGTCTACTGTTTCACTTCAAAATGTTAAACTGCAAGGCATGACTGATCACATCTTCTTTTCTTTAGCTTCATTGTGAAATTGCTGTTACTTCTAGTCATCACTGTTGCTGAATGGTAACATGTACACATTTTAATTTGATGGTTCAGGTAACTAAAAATTTGTTTGAGTTAGGTCACTTCGACCTAGCAAGGCCAACTTGTGCTACTCTTTACACCCAACCTGGTGGGATGGCTGAGGATAAGAACGAAGAGATTCGATTTTGAAAACATGCAACGATAATATCACACGCCAAGGTGGAAGTTCGAGACATTTGACTGTGTGTTAATAAAATAACAAACAATTTTGATCTGATTTGATCCAAAATTGGTAGAAGGGTTCAGTGAAAAGAAGGGTTGGACTTATTTAAATAATAGGTTGAGGTCACGTACTGTACTATCACGAACAAAAGTTCGTTCCCTCAACCAGCCACTGTGTGAATCACAAACCCCTGAGGATCGAAAAACCAAGCACCTGAAAGACGTGCCATTATCACCCAACAGATGGCGCACAGTATTGTTTTTGAGGTGGACAGGGAGGCTGGGAGAGCGAGCTGTGATGAGAGGAAGTTCGTAACTGGGTACAGAGTAAATAGCTTAATCACCAGGTGTTGGTATGGTTACGATTGTGTTGGCGATGGATTACAATAAGAATGATAATGTTCGGTAACAATAATTGTTTGGACATGTGGAGAGAATGGAGAATAAAAGACTGGCTAAGAGGGTGTATGTAGGTGAGGTGGAGGGAGGGAGAGGGAGAGGTAGACCGAGGATGAGGTGGAGGGATGGAGTTGAGAGGTATATGAGGGAGGGGGGGGGTGAGTTGGGGGGAGGGTAGTCAAATGGTGGGTGACAGAGTGACTTGGAGGCGTTTTGTCTGCGGCCACCCTTTGCGGGATTAGGGCGTCGGGCTATAGATAGATAGATAGAACAATAATTGTAGTTGTGGTTGATGTTGTGGCATGTGGAGGTGTAGGAGGACTACTGGGCCCTGGGATAGGCCACTGCCCCCGAGATATAGGCCCTGAAGCCTTTGCCTAAAGTCGGACAAAAAAAAAAAAAAAAAAAAAATTGGTCTAATTAATATTATGATTACTAGCAATATACTGAAATCACACGTTTTATGTGTTAGAGCAGGGGCATATGATACTTATTGCTAATATGCAGTATTTGTGATATTTTCAATGTCGATAAACTTCCAACATTCAGACAACCTGTTATTCCAAACAATAATTCATTTTGTCCGTTATAAAATATTAGACTTGATTCCATACAAAGTAACGATCTCGTAGATAAGCAAATACATCGCACAGTTTTATATGTATATCGTCAACAAATGTTGCCCCCCGACCCCCACCAAATACTAAGCTTATTGCAGGAATTAGTGGCTGAAATACACCTACGGTTACACCTGGCAGGTTTCCATCAACCTTGGGTTAACATGACTAAAGTGGTGTGTATTTTTCTCTGCTTCCAACTTTACCCCATTGATGGGCTACTTCAGTGAGCAAAAATAGCACTGCAGTTTTTTTCTCTCTCTTTGTAAATCAGCACATTCAGTGAGGCAAACTGCCAGCAAAGGCATATTATGTAGACTATAGGTACTGTTAGCCCGATCATTAGTTGAGGCAAACTTGTCAGCATAACCTTAGCCTTATTGTGACTTGACTGGTGCGGGTGTAATAGACAGTCCATACATGGTGCAGATGCTATCAGCTTCCTAGACTCATTAAATAGGTCTCGTAATCCTGCAGATACATAAGTTGTTCACACCATTATTAACACTATGTAAAATAAAAAAAGTGATGTCCAAAACTTTTGTAATACAAGAAATACCTCACTAAAAGTATAATATGGGTCTTAAATTGTCTATGGTACACGTGAATGGTTATTATGATACATGTCAGGATCACCCATAGACATGTTAACTGTCCAGGAGCGATGGTCTCCATCTCTCATCACTCTCCTTTGTCTGGCTGTATCTTGTAGAAATGTTTACTTCTGTATTTGTTTTTGATGGGGTCGAGGAGCTTAGAAGAGGCCGATGTTACGATTGTAAGTTTGTATGGGGATGGAGATTATGTAGCTTAATCACCAGATGTTGATATGCTGCTAACATAACGAAGCTCACTACCTGTCTATGCGTGGTCCTGACATGTGATAACCAGTCACGTCTGTCATAAACCTATTAAAACCTATAACAGACTTGGAGTAAGCACTTTGTGTTATTAAATTATTTGTGGACCTTACGTTTTTATTTTACTTTACATAATGCTATTATGGAGCGAGTAACTTCTGTAACTGCATTATCACTCTGGTTGTGTCTGCCCCATGTAGCCTATAGGTTGGCTATCCCACCCACACCAAACCTGGGCTTATATTGTTTCCCTCAACCAAGGAATGGGCTGGCCAGAACGTCGGTATTTATATTTTCATTGCTTTACAATATACCCCACTGAAGATGCAACTTTACTGAGGGATTATTACAACAATAGTATATTTCCACAATCAAGTAGTCTGTCAGTGAGGTAAAAAAAAAAAAAATGTGTACCACTTGTTACCTATACTGATTCGTGGTTGATGGAAACCTGCCAATGTGACCACATCTTTACTTAGGGCACCAATTCCTGCATTACACACTAACTACGGGTGAGACTGGGCTGTTGGCCACATTTGTTTGCAATATTCACATAGTGGTGTGATGTAAATCCCACTAACTATCTATCTATCTATCTATATACCTAGGCTGCTTCCCCCAAGGAAAGGGAGGTAGCCGAGACAGGACGACACACTCCCCATTTACTCATCCATTCAAACACATTCATTCGCATCTTAGCCCCAAAGGGGAGAATGGACAGATCCTCACCGCACCACACGGCACAAGGGTCAACTGCGCAATGCAATTAGTGACATCCGCAGCAGGCCCGACAGCAGAACTGGTTTAGCCCTGCCACATCATAACAGACCCATCCCCTTTCCTGCACGTGACCTGACTAGCTGATCAGACCAAATGTGAGAGAATATCCCCTTAGGACTGCGTCATCACTTATTCATTCATAATTTCTCTCCATTTATTTCTGTCACGCACAGCCACTCTTCCTTGCTCAACAGACATCCCTCTCGCATCCAGCGCTCTCTTCACACTGTCCATCCATCCTATTCGTGGTTTTCCTCTCAGCCTTACACCTCTCACATCAGATCTAGTTATCTTTTTCACCAATCGCTCATTATCCATTCTCTCCATATGCCCAAACCATTGCAACACCCTCTGCTCAACTCTACCAGCCATCTCCCGAACAACTCCAGTTCTCCTTCACACTTCATCATTTTGCACTCGATCCATACGCGTCACTCCACACATACTCCTCAGACACCTCATCTCCATTACATTCAAACTTTTCCTCTCTGCTACACCCATATTCCATGTTTCAGCCCCATGTAACGCAGTCGGTACCACAACACCCTCATACAGCCTTCTCTTTACATCCATTCTAAGCGAACGACATTTAAACACTTTTTTCATTCCTCCCAGCACCTTTCCTACTTCATTTATTCTAAACTTCACTTCTGCATCTATTCTTCCATCCACAGCAACATGTGACCCTAGATATTTAAAACACTCTACCTCTTCAAGCAACTCACCATTCAAAACTATATTCATCCCCCTACCATCTATCAACCTCGTACAATTCATCACTTTACTCTTATTCTCATTTACTTTCAATTTCCTCCTTTCACACACCCTTCCAAACTCCTCTACCAACTGTCTCAATCTCTCCTCTGAATCAGTCATCTGTGCAGTATCGTCTGCAAACAGCAGCTGCTTCAGATTCCACTCTCCACCATCAACATTCACCAGACTCAGACCTCCACCTAAAACTCTTGCATTCACCTCTCTTACAACACCATCCATGTAAATATTAAACAACCAAGGTGACATCACACATCCCTGTCGCAGCCCCACTCTCACGGGAAACCAATCACTCACAGCATTTCCCACTCTTATACACGCTCTACTATTTACATAAAAATTTTTCACCCCTTTTAGTAACCTACCATCAAGTCCATATAATCTTAAAACAGTCCACAAAGCCCCCCTATCAATTCTATCATACGCTTTCTCTAAATCCATAAATGCCCAAAACACATCCTTGCCTTTCGCTAAATACTTTTCACACACTTGTCTCACAGCAAACACCTGATCAACGCATCCCCTCCCTCTCCTAAAGCCACACTGCTCATCACCAATCACTCCCTCTGTACCCTCTCTAACTCTCATAATTAACACTCTACCATACACCTTACCTACAACACTCAACAGACTTATACCCCTAAAGCTAGTACATTCATAGTTATCCCCCTTGCCTTTATACAACGGGACCACACAAGCACTTGCCCAGTCAATTGGCACCATTGCTTTCTCAAAGCACACATTCAGCAATCTTACTAACCAGTCAACAATAGTCACTCCACCACCCTTCAGGCATTCCACAGCACACCCATCCATACCTGCAGTTTTCCCTGTTTTCATCTCCTTTACTGCCTTCTCCACTTCCTCCTTCGTGATCAAAGAATCATTCAACTCTCCCAACACATTTATTCCTTGCGCCCTTCCATCCGCCACAATCTTAGCCACCCTTTCCTCCTCTACATTTAACAATCTTTCAAAATACTCTGCCCATCTCTTCCTTACTGCATCCATCTCAATTAATATCCTTCCATCCTCTGCTTTTACTCGTTTTTCCTTCCCAGACTCTCCCTTTCGCACCCTTTTCACCTCCTTCCAAAACATTTTTTTATTCTGTTGAAAATTCTCTGTCAGCCGCCTACCCCACCTCTCATCTGCTGCCACTTTAGCATCACGCACAGCCCTTCTCGCTCTATTCCTCTTTTCCTTATACCTTTCCTATGACATCTCATCCTTCCTCTGCAGCCACATTTCATATGCACGTCTCTCTCAGCCACAGCCATACTTGCTTCCTCGCATCACCATTCACTTCCTTTTCTTACACCACCACCCACATGTCTCACACCACACACCTCTTCTGCATGCCCCACCACAGCACTCTTAAACAACTGCCATTCCTCCTCCACGCTGCCATTTTCCCGATCTTTCACTGCTTTCCACTCATCTTTCAATTTCTCCTGATACTCTATCTTTTTCTCTCTTTTATCCAACTCACTCACTTTCAAAACCTCCCTGCCACACCTAACCCTCCTAGCTCTCACCCATCTCTTACCTACTCTTAACTTTCCCTCCACCAGGTTGTGGTCAGACATACCTCCACCCTCCCATGTCAGAACTCTCACATCCAACAATCTTCCTATTACATTCCTAGACACAACCACATAGTCCATCAAAGCTCTATCAACAACCCTTCCACCCTCCTGTCTCACCCATGTATACTTATAAATATCTTTCTTCTCAAACAGCGTATTCCCATTCACCATCTCTCGCTCAACACACATCGCTATCATTTGTTCCCCATTTTCATTTCTTCCAGGCACACAATGCATACCAACTACGCCTTCAACTGCTACATTTCCCACTCTAGCATTCAGATCTCCCATCATTACCACATTCACATTCGCTCCAAAACTCCGCAGACACTCATCGACATCATTCCAGAAAGACTCCCTCTCTTGTTCATCCCTTTCACTACCAGGCCCATATGCACTCACAACCACCCACAACTCACGTTCAAATTTCGCTTTCACCCACATCAGTCTCGATGACACCTCCTTCCATTCAATCACACATTGCTGTACTTTCGGACTCACTAACAAGGCCACACCTTCTCTTGCCCTCCCTCTATCAACACCTGACACTCTTCCATTCACACTTCCAAACATAGACTCCCCCTTCCCTTTCATCTTCGTTTCATTCAAAGCTAACACATCCAACTTTCTTCTCACATACATTATCTCAATCTCCTCCCTTTTAGCCTCAATCGTACTACATCCACGCACATTCATAGACCCAATCTTCAGGGTACGAGGATAACTCCATCCCCCATCCCTTTCTCTGGCCTGTCTCTTTTTAGGAACTAAAAAACAGAGGAGGGGGTCCCTAGTCCCCTCATCCCGCCCCTTTTAGTCGCCTTTTACGACACGCAGGGAATACGGTGGCAGTATTCTTCCTAACACAACCTGGCCGCAGAGTAGTAGTACCACCCCATAGTGCGGCCAGGTTGTGTCCCTCCCGCCACAGGGGGGGGCCAATCTACCTTGTGTCGTTAATGTATGGCATGAACTCGAATCACTTATAATAATGCAATATATATATATAATGTTCTGCATAACAGGTTGTCGGAGGGATGGTCGATTATTTGGATTTCAGTAATATCACAAATATAATAATAACACGTGTCACATGCTCATAAACTTACGATCGTAGCATAGGCCTCTTCCAAGCTCCTCGACCCCATCAAAAACAAATACAGAAGTAAACATTTCTACAAGATACAGCCAGACAAAGGAGAGTGATGAGAGATGGAGACCATCGCTCCTGGACAGTTAACATGTCTATGGGTGATCCTGACGTATCATAATAACCATTCACGTGTACCATAGACAATTTAAGACCCATAATATACGTTTAGTGAGGTATTTCTTGTATTACAAAAGTTTTGGACATCACTTTTTTTATTTTACATAGTGATAATAACGGTGTGAACAACTTATGTATCTGCAGGATTACGAGACCTATTTAATGAGTCTAGGAAGCTGATAGCATCTGCACCATGTATGGACTGTCTGTTACACCCGCACCAGTCAAGTCACAATAAGGCTAAGGTTATGCTGACAAGTTTGCCTCAACTAATGATCGGGCTAACAGTACCTATAGTCTACATAATATGCCTTTGCTGGCAGTTTGCCTCACTGAATGTGCTGGTTTACAAAGAAAGAGAAAAAAACTGCAGTGCTATTTTTGCTCACTGAAGTAGCCCATCAATGGGGTAAAGTTGGAAGCAGAGAAAAATACACACCACTTTAGTCATGTTAACCCAAGGTTGATGGAAACCTGCCAGGTGTAACCGTAGGTGTATTTCAGCCACTAATTCCTGCAATACGCTTAGTATTTGGTGGGGGTCGGGGGGCAACATTTGTTGACTATATACACATAAAACTGTGCGATGTATTTGCTTATCTACGAGATCGTTACTTTGTGTGGAATCAAGTCTAATATTTTATAACGGACAAAATGAATTATTGTTTGGAATAACAGGTTGTCTGAATGTTGGCAGCTTATCGACATTGAAAATATCACAAATACTGCATATTAGCAATAAGTATCATATGCCCCTGCTCTAACACATAAAACGTGTGATTTCAGTATATTGCTAATAATTATAATATTAATTCGACAACTGTTGCTGCCACAACATCAACCACACCTGCAGATATTGTTACCGAACATTATTTATCATTCTTATCGTAATCCATCATCAACAAAATCGTAACCATACCAACATCTCCCTCTCCCAACCTCCTGTCCCCCTCAAAACACTACTGTGCGCCATCTGTTGGGTGATAATGGCACTTCTTTCAGGTGATTCGTTTCTCGATCCTTAGGGGTTTGTGATTCACACAGTGACTGGGTGAGGGAACGAACTTTTGTTTGCGATAGTACAAAGGTCAATTAATTATTAATAAAATGGAATTTTTTTCGAGGCTTCCAACTCTTTAATCCATTCATGACTGGCAATACCAGTATTACTAGTGGATATGTAATCATTTAATTAGTAATCACGTCTTGCCACATTACATTGCGATTTGATGTAGTAACCAGTCAACATACAATCCTGTGCCTCAACTAGTAAAAGAATGATGTACATAACTCTCCTCGCTGGGACTCATTACTTCGGTTAATTTTGTAAGAAAAGATGGGTAACAAATATGTCAGTTTATAAAATTATATATATATATATATATATATATATATATATATATATAAATCATTATCAGCCGTTTGAGTATCCACTGCACAACCAGCCTATCCCGACCCAAGTGGGGACAATACAGCCAATGTATCTCTACCAAGTGGCTTAGGCTGTCTGGTTGAGATTGTATGTAGGGTTTGAAGTGCTTGTAAGTGTAATTGTAGTGTTGGAGTTGCTTTGGATGTGTGTGTAGTCTGTGAACCAAGTGTAATCGGCCCACACAAGCCGACTGGGTGCAAGCATACATTATAGTAAGCGACATTGGTTCAACTACAGCACCACTTGTGTCCGCCAATGCAGTACGTGGCCGGGTGAACACTCCCAAAGTTTATTACCCTGGCGGGGCGCGAACCCTGGTTCACCCGTGTACGAAATGCACACTCTACCACTGTACCACAGAGGCTTTCTCTCTCTCTCTCTCTCTCTCTCTCTCTCTCTCTCTCTATATATATATATATATATATATATATATATATATATATATATATATATATATATATATATATATTCGTTATATAACGAATGTATAAGTCCAGCTATGACGTATGGTTGCGAGACCTGGAAACTTACAAAATCAATGGAAAATAATTTAATTCATTCTCAGAGAGCAATGGAAAGGCCAATGTCGGGAATATCTTTAAGAGACAGGAAAAGATCAACCTGGGTGAGAGAGCATACTAAAGTCAAGGATATTAAAGAAGTTATAAAAGAACAGAAATGGAGGTGGGCAGGCCATTTAGCAAGAATAAGGGATAACCGATGGAGCATGAGGCTGACTGACTAGATACGAAGAGATTGTAAGCGTAGCAGAAATAGGCCAGACAGGAGATGGAGAGATGAGATAGAGAAATTTGCAGGCAAAGATTGGCTCAATGAAGGAATTCGTGGAAAAGGTTGGGGGAGGCCTTTGTTCAGCAGTGGACTAGTTATCGTTGATGATATATCTATATATATTTATATCTATCTATCTATCTACTATATATATATATATATATATATATATATATATATATATATATATATATATATATATATATATATATACCGATTCTGATATTGTAGTGCCATAATTTTAAGTATTAGTGTAAGTTAGTATAAGTTAGTATTGTAAGTGTGATCTTAAGCTTAAGTGTAGTTGTAAGTAGAGCGCATGATTTAACCGTTAAATCTTATATTTAAGTCTAGACTTAGTTGATACTCATGATCTGAACATGATTCTGCTATTGATAGTGCTAAGTCGAGTTTTGGTGTGGATATGACTATACATATGATCCAGCCGTTATTAACAAAGACGTATAACCGCGAAATTTTAGTAAAGATTAATAATTGCGAATGTTATCCTTCGTATTCCGATCTAGAGATTTACCTGCTGAAGTTAATTGATTCCCCTTTTTGTACTATGCGATGGAGAATTGAAAATGTCTTAAGTAAGAATTTTGAAGATTGTTATTTGTGAAGCACGAAATTTGTCATTGAATCCTGTCTGCAGGCATGTAACCGACAAAGGGTAATAAAACTGTCCGAATTCTTAATTAATTTGGCTTCATTATGATTAAAGTTTCTGCAAGCTTATTGCAAAAATTTCAACATCGTAAGTCACTTTTCTACGTATGTTGTGCAAACGTATCTTTTGTATTCTTTGAAGATCCTAGAGAATCGATAATAATATAAAGTAATCAGTTATAATTTTAACCGATTCCCGAATACTGTCTTGATCTTTATAAAAGGCGAGAAGCCGCGCCAAACAATTCGGGACTTTTATGCATGTTCGCAGAGGGTGTAGGCATGTTTTCATCTGCTCTCTCCTCTAGCTTTGTAGAGCTGCCTCACCGGCATTTTTTTTTTTTTTTCATCCTTCTGGTGACTTGCAGGTTAGCTAGATTCTAATATTCCTCCCATCCCTCTAGCTAGGTACAGTAGGTGTCCTTGCCATTATACTGAGTTTACCTTTGCTTACTCGCCCACGGAGGGTCCCCCCCACTGATCGCTCTGGGGCGTGAATTAACACGGTCGGGCGTCCCTGGAGTGTTTTGAGAGGGCAACCTCAGACTTAGGTGTTTGGTCCCAGGTGATTGTCCCTTGCTTGCTCTTCTCTTTCTTCCCACTTCCCCCGTCAGGGGGGAGTGGTAACTATGGCGGACGCCCTGTCTGCCCCCCCAGGGGGGTAGGTGGTCCTGACCGACCCCCGACTGGTACACGGACTGACAGCCCCCAGACAGGACGGCCCCCAGACAGGACGGCCCCCAGACAGGACGGCCCCAGACTCGTTTACCTCGCGACATCAATGTACATAACGCTGAGTTTGTAATCACCACTGCTCTAGGTTCCATTCCCTTGAGCAGTCTCAATCCCTTCATGATCAAGAAGGTTATTGATGACTGGGCTGGGGAGGTGGAACAAGTTAAAAAACTTGCGAATGGAGACCTCTCCGCAAAGACTTGTAACTCATCTCAAGTTAAGGACTTGTTGAAGCTGCGCAAGTTTCATTGCTATGATGTCGAGACCAAGATCACAACTTCCATGAATTCCTGCAAGGGTGTTATCACTTGCAGGGATCTCATGGTGATGAGTGAGGAAGAGATCATAGAGAAGCTAGTTCATCAAAATGTCATCGATGCTAGATTCATAACCAGATATTCGGAAGGTTTCAGGACAAAGACTGCAACTATCGTTTTGCCTTTTGGTAAAGTGTCACTGCCTAGCCATGTAAAAATCGGTTATGAAATTGTTCATGTGTGGCCATATACCCCGAACCCTTCACGTTGTTTGAAATGCCAGTTGTATGGGCATGGTGCCAAGATTTGTCGGGCTTCCCAGCCAGTGTGTGGCAAGTTTGCAAGCCAGGGTCATGATGCAGAACGTTGCACATCTGAGACAGTATGTTGCTTTCACTGCAAGGGCACTCACACCACTTCCTCTAGGGACTGTCCCAAGTGGTAGGAGGAGAAAGAGGTCTGCACAGTGAAGGCAACTGAGTGTATTTCCTACTACGAAGCTAGGAAAAAAGTGAAAGAGTTGCATGCAACTCTCACACCGAATAGGTCCTATGCTTCGGCGGTAATGTCCCGTCCTGTGATATGTTCTGTCGAGACGCAGACTGACCTTGTCCTTCTCCCTCCTGCCACTCACAGTAGCTCTCCATCTTGGCCTCCCGTCCACTTCAACTCTCTCACTGACATCACTAAGGCTTCGACATATTCTCAGGCTGCTGCTGCCTCTCCATCAGTACGACCTAAACCGAAGTCTGACAAGCCTATTAAGAGTAACATGACCACCCTCACTAAACAGTTACGTCCTCATGTTCTTCCAGTTCCTACTCCAGCGAGGGAGAGAAAGGTTAGCTCTTCCTTGGGGGAGTCTGGGAGCCTTGTCATTGATGAACAAATGGAGATTTCCATTAGCAAGCAAAGGGAAAGGTCCTAGCAACTCGCTTGGTCGTAGAGGGTATAAAAAAGATAAGAGCACTGGCCACCCTCGTATATCTTAAACTGATGCATTCACTATATTACAGTGGAATTGTAGGGGTGTTGGGAATAAATTACAAAATATAGCAATCTTGCTTTCAGTACACAGACCAGACATTATTTGTTTACAGGAGATGCGCCTGGATGATCATCCTGATCCTCCACATTTCAAACACTACCACTCGTATAGAAGATATGAAGGTCACGAAGTTGCCATATATACACACACATCACACCCACAAACAGAAGTGAATCTAAATTCTACTCTGGGAGCTGTTGCGTGCAGAGTAAAATTTAATAACTATCTGTCTATTTGTTCTCGGTACTGTCCTCCACATGGTCTCATTGATAGTAAAGCTTTAAATTCACTATCTGAACATCTTCCTGGGAATAAATTAATGTTGGGCGACTTTAACGATCATCACTATCAATGGGGTAGCTTGAGGATCAATGGTCGTGGTGAGCAAGTAGCCGACCTAATACTACAATCCAACCTCTGTCTTCTTAACGATGGTAGAGCAACTTGTGTAGATGACCGTACTGGTACCTTTTCGGTTATTGACTTATCTCTGGCCTCCCCTGGTATACATCAAGATTTCTCATGGGACCCTTATGACGACACCTTGGGAAGTGATCATTTACCCATCTGTCTTTCTTATAAACGTAACATTGTTTCGGACCCTCTACCCCCAAAATTTAACTTTAAGAAAGCAGATTGGGGATCCTTCTCAAGGATTCCCAATTTAGATATATCTGGGGAGACCATAGATGTTAAGGTCGAAAATGTAACTAAATCCATAATACACGCAGCTGAGGCTGCTATTCCCAAGACTTCTACAGTTCATGCGAAGCATAGAGCACATTGGTGGACGCCAGATTGCCGACAAGCATTAAGGAAATGCAGGATTCTTGATACAGGATTCTTGATAGTCAGCCTACTGAGGAAAATTTATTGCATACAAACAAGCACGGGCTGAGGCAAGGACAATAATAAGAAGGGCGAAACGTGACTCCTGGTGGTCCTTCGTGTCCACGGTGAATCGATCAATTCCACTCACTAAAGTCTGGTCCATTATTAAAATATTAAATAATGAATGTCCAAATATCCCTGTAACCACCCTGCAGGTGAACAACACCATCTATGACGATGCCGTGGACATTGCTAACATCCTCGCCAAGAGTTTTTCTCGTGTAAGTAGCTCAACTGATTATGATCCGCGTTTTCAACATCATAAACGCACGGCTGAGCTACAGATAATAGACTTTGCCATAGTAGACGTAGACTCCCCATACAACCAAGAGTTTACTCTAGATGAACTGCTCCTTGCCCTTAATCCTGTAAAGACACCAGCCCTGGACCAGACACCATCACGTACGGTATGATTCAGCATCTTAATCAGGACAACCTGATTAAGATGTTAGCATTGTACAATGAGATTTGGGGATCTCGAACGTTCCCAAACTCATGGCACTTTGCGCACGTCATACCGATACCCAAAGAGGTTGGTCGTCTTATGAATCCCACTTCATTTCATCCTATAGTGTTGATGTCTTGTCAATGTAAGGTCATGGAACGTACGGTTAATAATAGGCTTCTTTTTGCTGTAGAGTCGAAGAATTTGTTAAATGATCAACAATGTGGCTTCCATAACTATAGAAGTTCACTAGATCATTTAATGAAATTGGAGCATTGTATTGCAGAGGCGTTTACCAATAAAGAAGTCATGATAGGGATGTTCTTGGACATCCATAAAGCCTATGACATGACATGGTGACACGATATACTGCTGAAGCTCTATTCTTATGGTTTAAGAGGAAATTTGTCTTTTTTAATTCAAATTTCTTAAGGGACAGGACTTTCTCTGTCAAATTGCCCAGTAACGTATCATAGGATATATTTATCCAGGAAAACGGGGTGCTGCAGGGAAGTGTGCTTAGTCCCACTTTATTTAGTATTATGATCAATGGTATTCTGTCATCAGATCCCATCCCGAGGAATCTTAAATACTCGCTGTACACTGACAATTGTGCAATATGACACTCTTCCCACAATGCACAATTTTCGGCTGGGCGGATTCAAGCAGCCCTTGATTCCATCCACTAATAGGTCTTTTTTTTTTATGTGAGGAAGAAGGAACCAAAGGCCATGAGCCCGCAATAACAGTTCCCTCCAAGAGAAAAACAAAATAAAAGAGAGAGCCAAATTCAAGATCCATTCATTTCGAGATGACTGGACACACTGCATTTGAAAGACTGGAGATCATAGGCAGCAGGAAATACAGAGGGAGACAGTTCCAGAGTTGACCTGTTGCATAAATGAAGGACTGGGAGTAACAGTTAACTCTTGCATTAGAGAGTTGGACAGAAAAGGGATGAGGGTTTGCTGCTAGATGGGTGCTACGCACCCGTCGTAGAGGTGGAGGAATGCATGCAGACAGTTCAGAGGAGCAGTGACCATTAAAGTAGCGATAGAAAAGAGATAAAGATTCAACAGTGCGGCAAAAAGACAGAGGTTGAAGGGAGTCAGTATGAGGAGAAGAGTTAATGAAACGAAAAGCCTTTGACTCCACCCTATTGAGAAGAGCTGTATGTGGAGAGCCTCCCCACACATGAGAGTTGTACTCCACACAGGGGCGGATAAAACCCCTGTATAGAGTCAACAACTGTGCAGGGGTAAAGAAAGAACGGAGTCGGCTTAGCACACCCAATCTCTTGGAAGCAGATTTTTCAAGAGATGTAATATGATCTTTCCAAGACAAGTCCGGAGTAAATGAAACCCCAAGCATGTCCAAGGATGATGCAGGATTAAGCTGAATATTATTAAACATTAGTGGGTATACCTGTGGAAGATTTTGACGGGTTGATAGGTGTAAGAACTGAGTCTTAGATGCATTAAAAACAACAAGATTATTTTTACCCCAGTCAGAGATACGAGCCAAGTCAGACATTAAGTGTGCCATAGCCTCATCCCTTGTTTGTTGAAGTAACTGCTGAGATGGGCGTTGCGGGAACTGAATGGAAAGGTGAAGGGTGGAGTCATCAGCGTATGAGTGGATAGGGTTAGATGTACAGCTTAGAAGGTCATTGATGAATAAAAGGAAGAGAGTTGCTGATAGGACAGAGCCCTGAGAAACACCACTGTTGACAGATCTAGGAGAAGAACGATGGCCGTCTACAACAGCGGGTATAGAACGACCAGAAAGGAAGCTAGTAATGAAAGCACAGATAGGAGGATAGAAACCGTAAGAGGGCAGTTTGGAAATTAAAGATTTATGCCAGACTCGATCAAAAGCCTTTGAGATGTGGGGATTTAAGTTTTCCGTCCCTAAGTGGGCCGCTGTAGTCTTCACTAATTGTAATGTACCTAATTTGTGCTTAACTTTGGATAATTAGGCGGTACCTTTTCAAAATTCTGTAAAGTTATTGGGAATACATTTTGATCATTATTTGAACTTCGAAATTCATGTCAATAAATTGCATGCTTATTGTGATAAACCAGTAAATGTCCTCAAGTACCCAGCAGGTAGTACATGGGGTGCCGACAGAAAATCTTTATTAATGGTGTATAAGTCCCTTATTTATTCGAAGCTAGACTATGGTGCACAGGTGTATGGCTCGGCATCCGATGCCATGTTGAAAGGATTGGATGTGTTGCAGAATAAATGTTTGCATATGTGTCTTGGAGCTGTCCGGTGTACCCGTGTAGCTCATATGGAAGTGGAGGCGAATGTGCCTCCCCTCCGTATTTGCCGTGACCACCTGGCTTTGTCCTATAGACTAAGAACACATAGGACAAGTAATATCGGCAATGTGGCCTGTACCTCCTGCGTCAATACCACCATCTTATGCGGGGGGTGGGTTGGCCACTTGCCATTCACCTCCACTTAGTGACTTAGGAGCTTGGTGTGGACCCCAGTGACTGTGACAAATTGGTGATTAAAAATATAGCGCCTTGGGAGCCACCCGGCTTTACCGTTGACGTAACATGGCTCCCAGCACCTAAGACCAAGGCGCCGGAGACGGAGGTCCACCACTTGTTTCGTAATATCACCGTTCGTCACTTTGTGTCCCACCACTTGTACACCGATGGCTCCAAGTCGAGTAAATGTGTGGGTGCAAGTGTGTGGTCGACTGAATGTGCTCTCAGGTATCGGTTGCCGACTCATACATCTGTGTTTACCTCCGAACTTTTTACTATTGACAAAACCATAGGCTATGCTCTCAGTTCTAGGCATGACCCATTTGTCGTATTTTCGGATTCAAAATCAGCCCTTCAGGCAATTGCATCTTGTACTAAGGACTCTCATGAGATCCAGGGCTGCATCGTTAATAAGTTGCATTCATGCAACAAGTCATTCACGTTGATCTGGGTGCCTGGTCATTGTCGTATCTACGGCAATGAGAAGGCTGACTTACTTGCAAAGTCAGCTGTAAAGCTCGAGGAGACTTGGGAGGTTCCTCGTGATCTACGGTCGAGTCTCTCTCTCGGAAAGAAATCAGTAAATCTTCTGTGGCAAGGTCAGTGGACCAGACTAAATATTCGAACGTGTAAACCGTACTTCGGCGAGTGGAACACTGCCAACTGTAACAGTCGCCTTGAAGAAAAAGTGTTGGCTCGCTTACGGCTTAATGGCACCATGCTTACGCACGTGAAACCTTACATGGAAAGATGAATCCCACCGCACTGTGACATCTGTGATGCGGTGTTATCTATCAGTCATATCAACATTCGCTGTCGGCGATTTATTCGTGAACGTGCTTCACATATAAATTACTGCGGCACAGCAGACGTCCCCTTCACCCTTTTCACAATCCTGGGTAATGGGGACATTGTTATTACTGATAAATTGATGGCTTTCTTGAGAGAGACACGACTGATCAGAATGATGTGACTTTTTTACTGTATGGTTATGGTTTTTATCAACTGTAAATATGTATATATTGTACTATTAATTAAGGTTGACAGTTGACATACTTGAAATAGTTCCTCCTCCCACTGATCTGTTTCTAATATAGATGTCCCATACATTAAACCTCGTTCCTCGACTGACAGTCACTAGCTGATGAGTGCAAGTGTGCAATATACTCGTAGAAAGGTATTAGGCACTTGCAGTCGATGGTGGTCTGTTGGGCGAGGTCCTTCACTTTTTGTACATATTATGTAAATATATTATAACGTCTTGCTTAAGTTATTCTAATTAGGGCCGACAGCTGACATTGTATATGGAAATGTTCCAGACTCGTCTGGTTCTCTTTCATATATAGATGTCCCCTATATTAGGTTGTGCCTCAACTGACAGTAACCAGGTGATGAGTGCAGGTATGTAATGTAGAGAGGCATTACATATCTGCAGTCGATGGTGTTCTCTTGGTCGAGATATTTTTATTTTTCTCAATACTGTAGGTTTAGCTATTTCTCTCTTTAGGATTTAGTATAGGTTAGCGATTTGTCTGTTTGGATATTAGTTTTAGGGACTTTAGGTTGTGGGCATTTTTTTTTTCCTATTAGATAATGTAAGATTTAAAAAAATGCCCAAAAAATTAAAATACAAAAAATTACAAAAAAATACATTAAAAAATTATATATATATATATATATATATATATATATATATATATATATATATATATATATATACGTGTATATTGTGGTTGGTGGGGGCGCTCACAATCCACTCAATCAATGTAGTGCAGCTCTCGGGTGTCTGCCCTGTCCTCTCCTCCATCCTTCTTTCCTTCCATCTTCTTCTATCTTTCTTTCCTTCATTTTTTCCTCGTCCTTCTGCCTACGGGTGACTTTACATTCCCTCTTCTGTCTTTCATTCCTTCATTCTTTCCTCTTCCTTATGCCTATGGGTGACTCTACATTGAGTGACAAGGCAAATGGTTTCCTATACATCAGGAAACTATTTACTACGCTGGGTTGTAACCATATAACCAATTTTTGGCGCCTGGTGGTTAGTGGGTAATTATTGTGCTCCAATCGGATTGAGCCGGTGAAGATTTATATCCAAGGGGTAGTTGGGGTTTATTGCTCACATAATGCCACTCAGGGATTAGTGAGGTTGGTCACTCTCATCTTAAATGTCATGACCAACTGCCTAGCCCCGGGCTCCTACGCTCTTCATGGGGCAACGTAGGATTGGATGATGGATGGATGGATGTCCGTGTATATGTGTGTATGAATGTGTGTATGTATATATGCATTGATGTGTGTGTATATATATATATATATATATATATATATATATATATATATATATATATATATATATATATATATTTGCCTTAATGACCAGGGGCTTCGGCTTTAATTCAAGAGACAGTGCATGTCTACCTCTCAACTTACAGTCAACACGGTCTCGGGTGAAACAGTGACTTCAGGACCTGACAGACACTCGTCAGTTATTAGGTGGAGAGCTGGAAGCGTAAGAACGAATGGATGGGAGCGTAAATGCGATTAGTTATTAGGTTGTATGAATGGGAAGCGCCCCTAGGACGATCCTGGCAGCGAGAGTACGGGTCTGTCCAGGTGAGACGACCATGTTGCCACCCAGGCAGGAGGTTGGCTGGGGCACATCTCCACTGAATTTCGAGTGTTTATTGTGACGAGAGGCGATCCCCTGGGGTATGTGATTTCTCTTGTGGACCGACAGGTGCCACTTATTGGAGTTGTGTTCACAGTCAAATTTGGTAAGTCCGTCCCATCCGCACACACGTCCCTAGGAAATGTAGATGAATGATTTGAATGTTGATTTCTGATGTTAAATTTTTATCTTTTTTTCTGGAGGAAGGACCTGTGTAGTGCCATAATTTTAAGTATTAGTATAAGTTAGTATTGTAAGTGTAATCTTAAGCTTAAGTATAGTTGTAAGTATAGCTCATGATATAACCGTTAAATCTTACATTTACAGTAAATCTAGTCTTAGTTGATATTCATGATCTGAACATAATTCTGCTATTGATAGTGGTAAGTCGAGTTTTGGTGTGGATATGACTATACTTATGAACCAGCCGTTATTAACAAAGACGTATAACCGCGAAATTTTAGGAGAGATTAATAATTGTGAATGTTATCCTTCGTATTCCGATCTAGAGATTTTCCTGCCAAAGTTAATAGATTTCCCCTTTTGTACTATGCAGTGGTGAACTGAGAATGTCTGAAGTAAGAATATTGAAGATTGTTATTTGTGAAGTGCGAAATTTATGTCAATGAATCCTGTTTGCAGTCACGTAGGCATGTAACTGACAAAGGGTAATAAAACTGGCCGAATTCTTAATTAATTTGGCATCATTATGATTCACGTTCCTGCAAGCTTATTACAAAAATTTTAACATCGTAAGTCACTTTTCTACATATGTTGAGTGCAAACGTATCTTGTATTCTTTGAAGATCCTAGAGAATCGATAACAGTATAAAGTAATCAGTTAAAATTTTAGCCGATTCCCGCAATACTGTCTTGATGCTTATAAAAGTCGAGAAGCCGTGCCAAACAATTCAGATCATTGCTCCTTTTCATCGTTGCAGGTTAGTGTCCAAGCTCTCACCCTCCTCCCCTTTTTCTCTCCTTCGTGTATTATCATATAGGTTCGTGAGTTAAATCAGTGATATTTTCCCCTGATCCTTCTTGTGCTAAATAATGAGATCATCGCTCCTTTTCATCGTTGCAGACGAGAGTTGTGGAGGGCCGTGGCTCGCATCCCAAGGATTCGGACGTTCTAGTGTAGTGCCACACATTTGATATTCATGTATGTGTTTAGTAGTACTGTAATTTTAAGTTAGATAGGGTGTAACCTGAGTATTAGTTTATAAGTTCCTATCCTAAGTAGTAATTCATATGTTAATGATTAATGTAGGGCTAACTTTATTTTTTATATGTATGTATCTCTGTATCTATGCAGTGGGTGATGTAATTGTGGATGTTGAGCTATGGGAATTCCTCAGTCAAGTCGAGTAACGAATAACAGATGCGCGCAGCTTTTCTTGTCGTTGTTGAGCGCCGAGTTTAAACCTTAAACAGAATAATGATGAATATACAATTCTTTCCGTAACCTAGTTTTGAAATGTTTGCTGGTGAAGCTGCTAGAACCCAAATATGTAAGATTAACAGTCCAAAAGTCCTAAATAATGTCATTTGTGAGGATTTAAAGCTCCCGTTTATCTTAGCCGTCACTAGATGGCATGAGCTGCCTTAAAATTCAAAGTGAGATAGTGATAGAATCAGTATCTAAATTAAGTAAGGAATAAACCCCAAATTTTCCCCAATTCAATCAAAAGTCCTGGCATCATGGGTACACTGCTAAATAAATTGTAAAGAGAATTGAAACCCACCATATTTCAAAAACACCACCTCATTTGACTAAGCAGTGGCGTCGTTAGTGTGCCCAAGGAGCCCACTCGAGGGCCAGACGTCGTATATAATGGACGTTTGTTCAGGTGAGCCGTCCACATTTCTTCTTCCTCCCCCTCTTTTTCTTTGTTTAATCCTTACTTGTCATGGACTATATGAAGTAATATTGTTTAAAGTTTAACGTAGTGACTCGAGGGCCAGACGTCGTATATAATGGACGTTTGTTCAGCCCACAGACACCGGCGACGTCAGTGAGCGCATGAGGCTTTCCCATAGTATTGTCCAAAGACTTGAGCATAAACACATTACACTATCCATGAATTATTATATAAACCAAATGTAATTGTAATAGTACTATTGATCTATCAAGTGAATTTTATTTATTTTGTAAATAAGCAATAGAAATTTGAAAGTGAAGTAATCTGGTAACGGAAGAGCGAAATTCAAAACCATTAACCGTTTTCTTTCTGGTAACTAAGGTTAGGAAGTTAGGAGCGTGGAAGGGAGCTTAGTGACTGTGAGCAATGATGTAATTTTGAAATGAACCTCGAGGCTAAACAAGCCCGAGTGATTATGTATTCTTAGTGATTATACAATGTTTGAATAGTACCTCGAGGCTAAACAAGCCCGAGTGATTACGAATTCTTAGTGATTATGTTTTTTTTTTTCTGAATTATTCCTCGAGGCTAAACAAGCCCGAGTGATTACGAATTCTTAGTGATTATGTTTCTTTTCTGAATTATTCCTCGAGGCTAGACAAGCCCGAGTGATTATGTATTTCTAGTGATTATATAGCAATGATGATTATGAACTGTAAATAGTACTGAATTGATATTGGATTCTAGAAAATTACATGATGAGAGTATATTATATGGACGAAAATGAACACAAGTAATCATTCTTATTGGTTCGAGGCTATGCCAGCCCGAACAGATAACCCATGCTCGTAAAAAGGTCCCTGTCTTGAGGCTATTGTCGAGCCCAAGAGTAACTGACAAAAAGAAAATATGATACAATGACTTCATACATTGCTTATATCAAATTGTTTCGCCTGGTAATAAAGTTGGAGGAATGATCATCCAAAAAACCCTGGTAACATGTACAATCTTCTCTCATACTAAAAAGGGTCATGTAATTAAAAATGTTTTGTGGAAACTAGCATCAAGTTATTAAAGTAGAGTAAAGTATATATCATTTCCTTTTCTTTATTGGTGTACCTAATCAAGGAAATTATGTCCTCAAGCCAAATTCACTCCCCTTCCAATTCAAGATTCCTTCGCTGAGGGAACGACGAGCACCCGTGGTACTGACTAAATCTAAGCTCGGCCAAAAACTACAAACGCTACCACAATCTTTTTTTTTCTTAAAAAATTATCGTCTATTATACTAAGTCGAGTACCACCTGTATTATCCATGGATGAGTTGATCATTACCCACAACAGGTAAGATTATAATTATCGAGCATTACACTGGATGAACAATAACGGTGGGGATAGTAAATTCCTACCGTTATACTGGTAACAACCGGTGGGATAAACATTTCCAGCTTTACACTGGTGGCAAATTAGTGGCGTTGGTGAGAAAATGAAGGGAAGTGAAAAGTAAAGAGAGACAACATTTCAAAATTTAATTTCCTTTTTTTGAGAAAGAATAGTACATTAGGGTCACCATGTCTCTGTATGGACAGTTGTTTGCTCAGACACAGCCGGAAGCTGATCGTCCATCACAAGTAGGGAGAGATCATGTAACCATTCAATTGGATGAGGCTGCGGAACAGTTGGTACTACTAACAGAACGCTGCTTTCACACTCGACCCCTTGTTCACACATTATGAGTTCACATCACTTCCTCACAAAACCGCGCAATATCCCAATTTTGGAATTAAATCAGCTGCAAGGGATAGAAGCTACATCTCGCCTCGAAATGTTTTGTGAGGCGGTGGAACAAACTCAAACCAGCAACGCAACCAGAATCCAGGTTGCCAAGAGTCGAATGGGTTCTGAATTGGCCACTTTTATTCATAATTATCAAAAGAAGCATTTTGCACTGTCATGGCCCAAGCTTAAAAAATTCTTGAATGCGGAGTTTGCCATCGAGCTGAGTGTAGATCGAGCTTGGCAAGAGTTGGAGAACATGACCTATGACTGGGAGGAATCACCCCAGGTGTTTGTACATAGGTTCATGTGTAAGCATGCGGCTCTCAAAACAAAGTTCCCGAAAGAAAAGTTTCCCTCACGAGATAAACGGATCAAGAAGAAACTGTGGTATGGTCTTCCGCTCGAGTCTAGGGAAAAATTGGAAGCTTTCCTTGATGACGGATATCCACTCCGTAAATTCATTGACAGGATCGAAAATGAAAGGCAGCTTCTCGAAGAGAGGTATACCACCAGAGTTAATGCAATGCCGGATAGAGACAATAAAAGTGAAGATCCCTCAGATACCAATGTAGTTGATAATCCACCAAGACCATCCCATGATAATTGTCAACCCGAGTCAGACAAGGAATGACTGAATTGAGAGCTCAATTAAGAGATTTGAAAACAAATTTAGAGCAACTCAATCAAAAACAATCTACTCCTGTAACACAGAGGCGAAAATACTGTAGTCATTGTCTGAAGAGTTCACACATGTTGTAAGAATGTTGGGCCAAACCACCACCAGGCCACTGTTTTGATTGCCGTAGGTTGGGATGTCGTAGAGGCAGTAATGATTGCCCAGGGCGCATAAACCGCAGCGCAGCGATGCGGAGCAATAACAGATTTCACCCACCCAGTCCAAATGCGAGGCAGACCGCCACTCAAACAAAGTTCACCCATCAGGCTATTTGACTAACCGCAGGTATAACATCGCCCACAATAAGTGTCAGCGTGAATAATAAAATCGTGGAAACTGTTGTTGACACAGGGAGTGGATATACCTTACTTAAAGAGGCCACCGCGAAGCGGTTAGGAACAGAAATAAACACGAGGAGAAATCCACCGAGATTACAGGGAGTCACAGGAGCGCCACTCCGTATCCTGGGTATGGTCAAAGTAGATATCAGAGTGGGAGATGAGAAAGTTCATCAACAGTGGTGTCCAGTCGTTCCGAACGCCTACTTGACTACGGAAATGTTGTTGGGATGTGATGTCCTCGGACAATCTCCGTTGATCTGGAATGGTGCGCAATGAGCACTGATGTAGGGAGGAGCCCCGTACGTCGTGAACTATGTTCCGCGGCAGAAAGGAAAAGTTGAGCGAGTCCAGGCCACACCTATCAGAGCCGTCAGGAATCCTCAACAGTTGAAGCAAATTAATCTTGTAACAGTAGACAGACTCACCCCATATCAAACCAAATTCATTGCCGTGCCAGGGAGTGAGGAGCCTAAAACTACTTTACTGTTTTACCCACAAGCACGTTTCAGTCATATTAGTCACCCTTACTTATTACAGGTGAATTCAGAGGGCCTAGTCTATTTGCCCCTCAATAATAGAGCCAAACAAGACAAACTGTTTCGAATAGGTACCAATCTAGGCTCATATGAAATCATTAACGACCCTCCTTTAATTACAGTCAACTCAGTTACCAAAATCCATAGTGACCTGATCCCTACCACTGATCGAACAGATGAAAGCGGAACTCGTGTTCAACGACTCCGAAAACTAATTGACGAACAGACATGGCCACACTTAGATTCAGCTCAACAAGAAGAATTAGCTAGCGTAATTCTGCAACACGATCCCCTCTTCATTTTGGAAGAAGGAGAACTAGGAACCATCAGCGGTCCCCCTGTTCACATTAAAGTAGCAGATCCACAGCCTAGCCGTGGACCGATCTATCGATACCCTGAACAAGCTAAACAGGTGATCGCTGAAATGTTACAAGACATGGAGGGAGAGAAATTATTGAAAGATCAACAGCTGCCTGGTTATCTCCTATTGTATTAGTTAACAAGCCAGATAAGCGCATGTGTTTAGATTATCGCCACATGAATCAACATCTAGCCACAGATATCTATCCACTGCCCAGACTGGAAGAATTAGTCGAGCAGGCCGCAGGTCATAATTACTATGTGACTCTTGATATGCGTGAGGCATATTTTCAAATCATCTTGGACGAGGAAAGTCGTGATTTAGCCACATTCAGTGATGCAGTCACACTTTAGAGATTTAGGCGCTTACCATTCAGACTAAAATGTTCACCAGCCATATTTTCCCGACGAATGCAGGACATTATTACTCCATTGTTGAAGCAAGGCTGGGTAAAGAATTATTTGGACGATTTGATAATTTGGGCTGATGACTTCCCCATGTTGTTGAGTCGCTTACAGCAACTATTCACTTTACTCTCACAGAATGGGGCCAAGTTAAATTTAAGCAAATGTACCTTTGGGTTAAAAGAAGTAACCTTTCTTGGCCATAAAATCTCAGCGGCCGGGAGTACGCCGGACCCAAAAAACATAGAGACTATCAACAAAATGAAAAGACCCACCAAAGTAAAAGAAGTCCGGAGATTCCTTGGAATGTGCGGATTCTACCGAAAACACGTACCTTCGTTCGCAAAAATAGCAGCTCCCCTTACTAACTTAACCAGATCCAGAGTAGCGTTCGAATGGTCAGATGAGTGTCAATCCGCTTTTGATCAATTGAAGACGAGCTTAGTGAATGCGCCAGTATTGGTAAGAGTTAACGTGACTCGACCATTCATTGTAACCACCGACGCGAGCAACACCCATATTGGTGGCGTATTAGGTCAGATCCAACCAGACAACTTCAACTTGCCTATTGGTCATTTTTCCATAAATCTCAATCCTTGTGAGAGAAAATATTCCACAACAGACAAAGAAGCATTGGCTGTTGTTCTCACATGCTGCAACTTTCACCATTACATGTGGGGTTCCCACTTTACTATCTTGACAGACCATCAACCGCTTACTAGCATTTTTAAGCGAAAAATCAAATCCCAACGTATGAACCGATGGATTCTCGAGATGCGTGAGTATGACTACAACGTGCAGTACGTCAAGGGTAAATATAATGTAGTTGCTGATCAACTTTCCAGACCTGTTAGAGTGATATTCCACCAATCAGAAACCAACTGGCTTGGATTTAGTCGAGACGAGATGAGAGATAAGCAACGAGAAGAACCCATGTGGGATGAGTTAGTTAAGTACTTGCGTAGTGAGAAGCTCCCTGCTAAAAGACTACCGAAAGCTATGTTGAGCCAGTTCGCATTGATTGACGAACTATTATATTTTGCCCGTGAAACAAATGATGGTAGCATCCAATATTGTTTGGTGATTCCTAAGTCCATCATTAGAGAAGCTATCAAACACGCTCATGAAATCTCAGGACACCTAGGTCAGAAAAAATCCATTACGAAAGCCGAAGAACCATTCTATTGGCCAAATATAAAGGTAGATGTATGCGAGTATGTGAAACAGTGTCCCACTTGTCAGAGATTCAAAGGTGAAACAGGGTTGCAGCAACCTTGGAAAGGTTTCCCGCCTGTAAGCAAACCATTGGAACGTCTCGGGATTGACTTGACTGACATGGTTGCTGGATCTCAGGAGTTACCGCTATGTCCTTACTGTGATAGATCATTATAGTAGGTTTGTGAAATATTATCCCCTCAAGGATAAACATACACAACACATCACACACTGTCTTGGGCAATACTTCACCGACTTTGGGACGCCACGAGGTATCGTGTTGGACAACGGCGGAGAGTTCACTAGTGGAGAGTTCAAGAAGTTCTGCCGGAGGAACCAGGTGGACTTGTTCTACGTCACCCCTTATCATCCCCAGGGAAATTCCACCACTGAAAGGATGCATCGGACTATGAAAAGCATCCTAGCATCTCTCTGCAACGGACACCCATTGCGTTGGCCTCAGCTGCTCCAATCATGTCAAACCGTCATAAATCAAGCGGTGCACTCGAGCACGGGACAACAACCTTATTACGCCTTCTTCTCACGCCATCCCCCTCGCCTCATTGGTACCTTATTGCCTTCCGTGGATGCAGAGGAGGACGATCTGGCAATAGCACACACACTCATAAAGGGTACAAACCAACGGATGACTAGGCGATACCGGGAGGTGGCCAACAGGCGGAGGAGAGCCCAGAAAGTTGAAGTCAATAGCTTGGTGTGGGCAAAAAAAGAGACCATACAGCCGGGTACCTGTAGAAAACTGAATGCCAAATGGGACGGCCCGTATAAAGTGATTGAAGTGCTGCTAGATGGAAGTGTTTACATCACTGAAAATGTATTTAGTGGAAAAAATACAAAGGGCTGCTGAAAAGGTAAAACCATATTACGGTACCGAGGAATGGCTCTTAGAACCGTCTCAACAGGAGCTCGCCCCGGAGCCCGAGGATGAGCGGTTGCCGCACCGAGTGAGGACTGCCCCTCGGAGACTCACAGAGGAGTGTTAGAAAAGTGGATAAGTGCATGTGACGAATGTTGTGAAGCATAACTGCTTAAAGTTATATTCCGGGTAGACTCATCCCCGAGGAGAGGGTGTAAAAAAGAAGAGAGAGAAGAGTTCCTGTTGGAACCGGGAAGTGCCTTACTTCGAGGGGACTAATTAATCCCCTCACCTTACAGTTAGCACGGTTTGTGAGGTAGTGGAGTCTTCAGGACAGAATGAGCGCTCACCTCTTGCAGGCGGAAAGCTGGAAATGAAAAGACAGAGTGAATGTGATTGCGAATGGAAGAGTGTAAGGAAGCGCCTCCCGTGGTGATCTCAATCTCGAGAGACCCTGTCGAGCTTAGGTGAGCGACAAGCTATCCTCCAAAACCTGACGCTGACTGGGGCATAAATTCCCTCATAACATCTCGAGTAAGGAGTGATCATACCTCCTAATGTAGTGAGTAAGTGACCTTCCGAGGTACGCATCAGGTGTTTAATGTGGACCAACAGGTGCGACCGATTGTGGGGAAAAGTATTCCAGTTCAAAGTGTTCATAGCAGTTATAAGAGTAACAACATTCCATCCATGTACATGTCATAGAAAATTGTCTTGGGTAAAATTTGTTTTCCGAACGTGGGAGCCGTGTAGTGCCACACATTTGATATTGATGTATGTGTTTAGTAGTACTGTAATTTTAAATTAGATAGGGTGTAACCTGAGTATTAGTTTATAAGTTCCTATCCTAAGTAGTAATTCTTATGTTAATGATTAATGTAGGGCTAACTTTATTTTTTATATGTATGTATCTCTGTATCTATGCAGTGGGTGATGTAATTGTGGATGCTGAGCTATGGGAATTCCTCAGTCAAGTCGAGTAACGAATAACAGATGCGCGCAGCTTTTCTTGTCGTTGTTGAGCGCCTAGTTTAAAACTTAAACAGAATAATGATGAATATACAATTCTTTCCGTAACCTAGTTGTGAAATGTTTGCTGGTGAAGCTGCTAGAACCCAAATATGTAAGATTAATAGTCCAAAAGGCCTAAATAATGTCATTTGTGAGGATTTAAAGGTCCCGTTTGTCTTGGCCGTCACTAGATGGCATGAGCTGCTCTCAGATTCAAAGTGAGATAGTGATAGAATCAGTATCTAAATTGAGTAAGGAATAAATCCCAAATTTTCCCCAATTCAATCAAAAGTCCTGGCGTCATGGGTACACTGCTAAATAAATTGTAAAGAGAATTGAAACCCACCATATTTCAAAAACACCACCTCATTTGACTAAGCAGTGGCATGCCCAAGGAGCTCACTCGAGGGCCAGACGTCGTATATAATGGACGTTTGTTCAGGTGAGCCGTCCACATTTCTTCTTCCTCCCCCTCTTTTTCTTTGTTTAATCCTTACTTGTCATGGACTATATGAAGTAATATTGTTGAAAGTTTAACATAGTGACTCGAGGGCCAGACGTCGTATATAATGGACGTTTGTTCAGCCCACAGACACCGGCGACGTCAGTGAGCGCATGAGGCTTTCCCATAGTATTGTCCAAAGACTTGAGCATAAACACATTACACTATCCATGAATTATTATATAAACCAAATGTAATTGTAATAGTACTATTGATCTATCAAGTGAATTTTATTTATTTTGTAAATAAGCAATAGAAATTTGAAAGTGAAGTAATCTGGTAACGGAAGAGCGAAATTCAAAACCATTAACCGTTTTCTTTCTGGTAACTAAGGTTAGGAAGTTAGGAGCGTGGAAGGGAGCTTAGTGACTGTGAGCAATGATGTAATTTTGAAATGAACCTCGAGGCTAAACAAGCCCGAGTGATTATGTATTCTTAGTGATTATACAATGTTTGAATAGTACCTCGAGGCTAAACAAGCCCGAGTGATTACGAATTCTTAGTGATTATGTTTTTTTTTTTTTCTGAATTATTCCTCGAGGCTAAACAAGCCCGAGTGATTACGAATTCTTAGTGATTATGTTTCTTTTCTGAATTATTCCTCGAGGCTAGACAAGCCCGAGTGATTATGTATTTCTAGTGATTATATAGCAATGATGATTATGAACTGTAAATAGTACTGAATTGATATTGGATTCTAGAAAATTACATGATGAGAGTATATTATATGGACGAAAATGAACACAAGTAATCATTCTTATTGGTTCGAGGCTATGCCAGCCCGAACAGATAACCCATGCTCGTAAAAAGGTCCCTGTCTTGAGGCTATTGTCGAGCCCAAGAGTAACTGACAAAAAGAAAATATGATACAATGACTTCATACATTGCTTATATCAAATTGTTTCGCCTGGTAATAAAGTTGGAGGAATGATCATCCAAAAAACCCTGGTAACATGTACAATCTTCTCTCATACTAAAAAGGGTCATGTAATTAAAAATGTTTTGTGGAAACTAGCATCAAGTTATTAAAGTAGAGTAAAGTATATATCATTTCCTTTTCTTTATTGGTGTACCTAATCAAGGAAATTATGTCCTCAAGCCAAATTCACTCCCCTTCCAATTCAAGATTCCTTCGCTGAGGGAACGACGAGCACCCGTGGTTCTGACTAAATCTAAGCTCGGCCAAAAACTACAAACGCTACCACAATCTTTTTTTTTCTTAAAAAATTATCATCTATTATACTAAGTCGAGTACCACCTGTATTATCCATGGATGAGTTGATCAGTACCCACAACAGGTAAGATTATAAATATCGAGCATTACACTGGATGAGCAATAACGGTGGGAATAGTAAATTCCTACCGTTATACTGGTAACAACCGGTGGGATAAACATTTCCAGCTTTACACTGGTGGCAATAGCGGTGGGATATTCATCGTTCCCAAATTAGTGGCGTTGGTGAGAAAATGAAGGGAAGTGAAAAGTAAAGAGAGACAACATTTCAAAATTTAATTTCCTTTTTTTGAGAAAGAATAGTACATTAGGGTCACCATGTCTCTGTATGGACAGTTGTTTGCTCAGACACAGCCGGAAGCTGATCGTCCATCACAAGTAGGGAGAGATCATGTAACCATTCAATTGGATGAGGCTGCGGAACAGTTTGGTACTACTAACAGAACGCTGCTTTCACACTCGACCCCTTGTTCACACATTATGAGTTCACATCACTTCCTCACAAAACCGCGCGATATCCCAATTTTGGAATTAAATCAGCTGCAAGGGATAGAAGCTACATCTCGCCTCGAAATGTTTTGAGGTGGTGAAACAAACTCATACCAGCAACACAACCAGAATCCAGGTTGCCAAGAGTCGAATGGGTTCTGAATTGGCCACTTTTATTCATAATTATCAAAAGAAGCATTTTGCACTGTCATGGCCCGAGCTTAAAAAATTCTTGAATGCGGAGTTTGCCATCGAGCTGAGTGTAGATCGAGCTTGGCAAGAGTTGGAGAACATGACCTATGACTGGGAGGAATCACCCCAGGTGTTTGTACATAGGTTCATGTGTAAGCATGCGGCTCTCAAAACAAAGTTCCCGAAAGAAAAGTTTCCCTCGCGAGATAAACGGATCAAGAAGAAACTGTGGTATGGTCTTCCGCTCGAGTCTAGGGAAAAATTGGAAGCTTACCTTGATGACGGATATCCACTCCGTAAATTCATTGACAGGATCGAAAATGAAAGGCAGCTTCTCGAAGAGAGGTTTACCACCAGAGTTAATGCAATGCCGGATAGTGACAATAAAAGTGAAGATCCCTCAGATACCAATGTAGTTGATAATCCACCAAGACCATCCCATGATAATTGTCAACCCGAGTCAGACAAGGAATGACTGAATTGAGAGCTCAATTAAGAGATTTGAAAAATTTAGAGCAACTCAATCAAAAACAATCTACTTCTGTAACACCGAGGCGAAAATACTGTAGTCATTGTCTGAAGAGTTCACACATGTTGCAAGAATGTTGGGCCAAACCACCACCAGGCCACTGTTTTGATTGCCGTAGGTTGAGATGTCGTAGAGGCAGTAATGATTGCCCAGGGCGCATAAACCGCAGCGCAGTGACGCGGAGCAATAACAGATTTCACCCACCCAGTCCAAATGCGAGGCAGACCGCCACTCAAACAAAGTTCACCCATCAGGCTTTTTGACTAACCGCAGGTATAACATCGCCCACAATAAGTGTCAGCGTGAATAATAAAATCGTGGAAACTGTTGTTGACACAGGGAGTGGATATACCTTTCTTAAAGAGGCCACCGTGAAGCGGTTAGGAACAGAAATAAACACGAGGAGAAATCCACCGAGATTACAGGGAGTCACAGGAGCGCCACTCCGTATCCTGGGTATGGTCAAAGTAGATATCAGAGTGGGAGATGAAAAAGTTCATCAACAGTGGTGTCCAGTCGTTCCGAACGCCTACTTGACTACGGAAATGTTGTTGGGATGTGATGTCCTCGGACAATCTCCGTTGATCTGGAATGGTGCGCAATGAGCACTGATGGGAGGAGCCCCGTACACCTATCAGAGCCGTCAGGAATCCTCAACAGTTGAAGCAAATTAATCTTGTAACAGTAGACAGACTCACCCCATATCAAACCAAATTCATTGCCGTGCCAGTGAGTGAGGAGCCTAAAACTACTTTACTGTTTTACCCACAAGCATGTTTCAGTCATAATAGTCACCCTTACTTATTACAGGTGAATTCAGAGGGCCTAGTCTATTTGCCCCTCAATAATAGAGCCAAACAAGACAAACTGTTTCGAATAGGTACCATTCTAGGCTCATATGAAATCATTGACGACCCTCCTTTAAGTACAGTCAACTCAGTTACCAAAATCCATAGTGACCTGATCCCTACCACTGATCGAACAGATGAAAGCGGAACTCGTGTTCAACGACTCCGAAAACTAATTGACGAACAGACATGGCCACACTTAGATTCAGCTCAACAAGAAGAATTAGCTAACGTAATTCTGCAACACGATCCCCTCTTCATTTTGGAAGAAGGAGAACTAGGAACCATCAGCGGTCCCCCTGTTCACATTAAAGTAGCAGATCCACAGCCTAGCCGTGGACCGATCTATCGATACCCTGAACAAGCTAAACAGGTGATCGCTGAAATGTTACAAGACATGGAGGGAGAGAAATTATTGAAAGATCAACAGCTGCCTGGTTATCTCCTATTGTATTAGTTAACAAGCCAGATAAGCGCATGTGTTTAGATTATCGCCACATGAATCAACATCTAGCCACAGATATCTATCCACTGCCCAGACTGGAAGAATTAGTCGAGCAGGCCGCAGGTCATAATTACTATGTGACTCTTGATATGCGTGAGGCATATTTTCAAATCATCTTGGACGAGGAAAGTCGTGATTTAACCACATTCAGTGATGGAGTCACACTTTAGAGATTTAGGCGCTTACCATTCAGACTAAAATGTTCACCAGCCATATTTTCCCGACGAATGCAGGACATTCTTACTCCATTGTTGAAGCAAGGCTGGGTAAAGAATTATTTGGACGATTTGATAATTTGGACTGATGACTTCCCCATGTTGTTGAGTCGCTTACAGCAACTATTCACTTTACTCTCACAGAATGGGGCCAAGTTAAATTTAAGCAAATGTACCTTTGGGTTAAAAGAAGTAACCTTTCTTGGCCATAAAATCTCAGCGGCCGGGAGTACGCCAGACCCAAAAAACATAGAGACTATCAACAAAATGAAAAGACCCACCAAAGTAAAAGAAGTCCGGAGATTCCTTGCAATGTGCGGATTCTACCGAAAACACGTACCTTCGTTCGCAAAAATAGCAGCTCCCCTTACTAACTTAACCAGATCCAGAGTAGCGTTCGAATGGTCAGATGAGTGTCAATCCGCTTTTGATCAATTGAAGACGAGCTAAGTGAATGCGCCAGTATTGGTAAGAGTTAACGTGACTCGACCATTCATTGTAACCACCGACGCGAGCAACACCCATATTGGTGGCGTATTAGGTCAGATCCAACCAGAAAACTTCAACTTGCCTATTGGTCATTTTTCCAAAAAGCTCAATCCTTGTGAGAGAAAATATTCTGCAACAGACAAAGAAGCATTGGCCGTTGTTCTCACATGCTGCAACTTTCACCATTACTTGTGGGGTTCCCACTTTACTATCTTGATAGACCATCAACCGCTTACTAGCATTTTTAAGCGAAAAATCAAATCCCCACGTATTAACCGATGGATTCTCGAGATGCGTGAGTATGACTACAACGTGCAGTACGTCAAGGGTAAATATAATGCAGTTGCTGATCAACTTTCTAGACCTGTTAGAGTGATATTCCACCAATCAGAAACCAACTGGCTTGGATTTAGTCGAGACGAGATGAGAGATAAGCAACGAGAAGAACCCATGTGGGATGAGTTAGTTAAGTACTTGCGTAGTGAGAAGCTCCCTGCTAAAAGACTACCGAAAGCTATGTTGAGCCAGTTTGCATTGATTGACGAACTATTATATTTTGCCCGTGAAACAAATGATGGTAGCATCCAATATTGTTTGGTGATTCCTAAGTCCATCATTAGAGAAGCTATCAAACACGCTCATGAAATCTCAGGACACCTAGGTCAGAAAAAATCCATTACGAAAGCCGAAGAACCATTCTATTGGCCAAATCTAAAGGTAGATGTATGCGAGTATGTGAAACAGTGTCCCACTTGTCAGAGATTCAAAGGTGAAACAGGGTTGCAGCAACCTTGGAAAGGTTTCCCGCCTGTAAGCAAACCATTGGAATGTCTCGGGATTGACTTGACTGACATGGTTGCTGGATCTCAGGGTTACCGCTATGTCCTTACTGTGATAGATCATTATAGGAGGTTTGTGAAATATTATCCCCTCAAGGATAAACATACACAACACATCACACACTGTTTTGGGCAATACTTTACCGACTTTGGGACGCCACGAGGTATCGTGCTGGACAACGGCGGAGAGTTCACGAGTGGAGAGTTCAAGAAGTTCTGCCGGAGGAACCAGGTGGACTTGTTCTACGTCACCCCTTATCATCCCCAGGGAAATTCCACCACTGAAAGGATGCATCAGACTATGAAAAGCATCCTAGCATCTCTCTGCAACGGACACCCACTGCATTGGCCTCAGTTGCTCCAATCGTGTCAAACCGTCATAAATCAAGCGGTGCACTCGAGCACGGGACAACAACCTTATTATGCCTTCTTACGCCATCCCCCTCGCCTCATTGGTACCTTATTGCCTTCCATGGATGCAGAGGAGGACGATCTGGCAATAGCACACACACTCATAAAGAGTACAAACCAACGGATGACTAGGCGATACCGGTAGGTGGCCAACAGGCGGAGGAGAGCCCATAAGGTTGAAGTCAATAGCTTGGTGTGGGCGAAAAAAGAGACCATACAGCCGGGTACCTGTAGAAAACTGAATGCCAAATGGGACGGCCCGTATAAAGTGATTGAAGTGCTGCTAGATGGAAGTGTTTATATCATTGAAAATGTATTTAGTGGAAAAAAAATACAAAGGGCTGCTGAAAAGGTAAAACCATATCACGGTACCAAGGAATGGCTTTTAGAACCGTTGCAACAGGAGCTCGCCCTGGAGCCCGAGGATGAGCGGTTGCCGCCCCGAGTGAGGACTGCCCCTCGAAGACTCACAGAGGAGTGTTAGAAAAGTGGATAAGTGCATGTGACGAATGTTGTGAAACATAACTGCTTAAAGTTATATTCCGGGTAGACTCATCCCCGAGGAGAGGGTGTAAAAAAGAAGAGAGAGAAGAGTTCCTGTTGGAACCGGGAAGTGCCTTACTTCGAGGGGACTAATTAATCCCCTCACCTTACAGTTAGCACGGTTTGTGAGGTAGTGGAGTCTTCAGGACAGAATGAGCGCTCACCTCTTGCAGGCGGAAAGCTGGAAATGAAAAGACAGAGTGAATGTGATTGCGAATGGAAGAGTGTAAGGAAGCGCCTCCCGTGGTGATCTCAATCTCGAGAGACCCTGTCGAGCTTAGGTGAGCGACAAGCTATCCTCCAAAACCTGACGCTGACTGGGGCATAAATTCCCTCATAACATCTCGAGTAAGGAGTGATCATACCTCCTAATGTAGTGAGTAAGCGACCTTCCGAGGTACGCATCAGGTGTTTAATGTGGACCAACAGGTGCCACCGATTGTGGGGAAAAGTATTCCAATTCAAAGTGTTCATAGCAGTTATAAGAGTAACAACATTCCATCCATGTACATGTCATAGAAAATTGTCTTGGGTAAAATTTGTTTTCCGAACGTGGGAGCCGTGTAGTGCCACACATTTGATATTGATGTATGTGTTTAGAAGTACTGTTATATTAAGTTAGATAGGGTGTAACCTGAGTATTAGTTTATAAGTTCCTATCCTAAGTAGTAATTCATATGTTAATGATTAATGTAGGGCTAACTTTATTTTTTATATGTATGTATCTCTCTATCTATGCAGTGGGTGATGTAATTGTGGATGTTGAGCTATGGGAATTCCTCAGTCAAGTCGAGTAACGAATAACAGATGCGCGCAGCTTTTCTTGTCGTTGTTGAGTGCCGAGTTTAATCCTTAAACAGAGTTATGAATATACAATTCTTTCCGTAACCTAGTTGTGAAATGTTTGCTGGTGAAGCTGCTAGAACCCAAATATGTAAGATTAACAGTCCAAAAGGCCTAAATAATGTCATTTGTGAGGATTTAAAGGTCCCGTTTGTCTTGGCCGTCACTAGATGGCATGAGCTGCTCTCAGATTCAAAGTGAGATAGTGATAGAATCAGTATCTAAACTGAGTAAGGAATAAATCCCAAATTTTCCCCAATTCAATCAAAAGTCCTGGCGTCATGGGTACACTGCTAAATAAATTGTAAAGAGAATTGAAACCCACCATATTTCAAAAACACCACCTCATTTGACTAAGCAGTGGCATGCCCAAGGAGCTCACTCGAGGGCCAGACGTCGTATATAATGGACGTTTGTTCAGGTGAGCCGTCCACATTTCTTCTTCCTCCCCCTCTTTTTCTTTGTTTAATCCTTACTTGTCATGGACTATATGAAGTAATATTGTTGAAAGTTTAACGTAGTGACTCGAGGGCCAGACGTCGTATATAATGGACGTTTGTTCAGCCCACAGACACCGGTGGCATCAGTGAGCACATGAGGCTTTCCCATAGTATTGTCCAAAGACTTGAGCATAAACACATTACACTATCCATGAATTATTATATAAACCAAATGTAATTGTAATAGTACTATTGATCTATCAAGTGAATTTTATTTATTTTGTAAATAAGAAATAGAAATTTGAAAGTGAAGTAATCTGGTAACGGAAGAGCGAAATTCAAAACCATTAACCGTTTTCTTTCTGGTAACTAAGGTTAGGAAGTTAGGAGCGTGGAAGGGAACTTAGTGACTGTGAGCAATGATGTAATTTTGAAATGAACCTCGAGGCTAAACAAGCCCGAGTGATTATGTATTCTTAGTGATTATACAATGTTTGAATAGTACCTCCAGGCTAAACAAGCCCGAGTGATTACGAATTCTTAGTGATTATGTTTTTTTTTTTCTGAATTATTCCTCGAGGCTAAACAAGCCCGAGTGATTACGAATTCTTAGTGATTATGTTTCTTTTCTGAATTATTCCTCGAGGCTAGACAAGCCCGAGTGATTATGTATTTCTAGTGATTATATAGCAATGATGATTATGAACTGTAAATAGTACTGAATTGATATAGGATTCTAGAAAATTACATGATGAGAGTATATTATATGGACGAAAATGAACACAAGTAATCATTCTTATTGGTTCGAGGCTATGCCAGCCCGAACAGATAACCCATGCTCGTAAAAAGGTCCCTGTCTTGAGGCTATATTCGAGCCCAAGAGTAACTGACAAAAAGAAAATATGATACAATGACTTCATACATTGCTTGTATCAAATTGTTTCGCCTGGTAATAAAGTTGGAGGAATGATCATCCAAAAAACCCTGGTAACATGTATAATCTTCTCTCATACTAAAAAGGGTCATGTAATTAAAAATGTTTTGTGGAAACTAGCATCAAGTTATTAAAGTAGAGTAAAGTATATATCATTTCCTTTTCTTTATTGGTGTACCTAATCAAGGAAATTATGTCCTCAAGCCAAATTCACTCCCCTTCCAATTCAAGATTCCTTCGCTGAGGGAACGACGACCACCTGTGGTACTGATTAAATCTAAGCTCGGCCAAAAATTACAAACGCTACCACAATCTTTTTTTTTCTTAAAAAATTATCGTCTATTATACTAAGTCGAGTACCACCTGTATTATCCATGGATGAGTTGATCATTACCCACAACAGGTAAGAGTATAAATATCGAGCATTACACTGGTGACAACCGGTGGTGGGGATGAACAATGACGGTGGGATTAAAAAAGCCTACCGTTACACTGGTGTCAACCGGAGGGATAACATTTCCAGCATTACACTGGTGGCAGCGGTGGGATTCGAACCCATGCCTCCGATGACACTGGTGGCAATAGCGGTGGGATAGTCATCGTTCCCAAATTAGTGACGTTGGTGAGAAAATGAAGGGAAGTGAAAGGTAAAGAGACATTTCAAAATTTAATTTCCTCTTTTTTTGTGAGTAAGAATAGTACATTAGGGTCACCATGTCTCTGTATGGACAGTCGTTTGCTCAGACACAGCCGGAAGTTGATCGTCCGTCACAAGTAGGGAGAGATCATGTAACCATTCAATTGGATGAGGCTGAGGAACAGTTTGGTACTACTAACAGAACGCTGCTTTCACACTCGACCCCTTGTTCACACACTATGAGTTCACATCACTTTCTCACAAAACCGCGCGATATCCCAATTTTGGAATTAAATCAGCTGCAAGGGATAGAAGCTACATCTCGCCTCGAAATGTTTTGTGAGGCGGTGGAACAAACTCAAACCAGCAACGCAACCAGAATCCAGGTTGCCAAGAGTCGAATGGGTTCTGAATTGGCCACTTTTATTCATAATTATCAAAAGAAGCATTTTGCACTGTCATGGCCCAAGCTTAAAAAATTCTTGAATGCGGAGTTTGCCATCGAGCTGAGTGTAGATCGAGCTTGGCAAGAGTTGGAGAACATGACCTATGACTGGGAGGAATCACCCCAGGTGTTTGTACATAGGTTCATGTGTAAGCATGCGGCTCTCAAAACAAAGTTCCCGAAAGAAAAGTTTCCCTCACGAGATAAACGGATCAAGAAGAAACTGTGGTATGGTCTTCCGCTCGAGTCTAGGGAAAAATTGGAAGCTTTCCTTGATGACGGATATCCACTCCGTAAATTCATTGACAGGATCGAAAATGAAAGGCAGCTTCTCGAAGAGAGGTATACCACCAGAGTTAATGCAATGCCGGATAGAGACAATAAAAGTGAAGATCCCTCAGATACCAATGTAGTTGATAATCCACCAAGACCATCCCATGATAATTGTCAACCCGAGTCAGACAAGGAATGACTGAATTGAGAGCTCAATTAAGAGATTTGAAAACAAATTTAGAGCAACTCAATCAAAAACAATCTACTCCTGTAACACAGAGGCGAAAATACTGTAGTCATTGTCTGAAGAGTTCACACATGTTGTAAGAATGTTGGGCCAAACCACCACCAGGCCACTGTTTTGATTGCCGTAGGTTGGGATGTCGTAGAGGCAGTAATGATTGCCCAGGGCGCATAAACCGCAGCGCAGCGATGCGGAGCAATAACAGATTTCACCCACCCAGTCCAAATGCGAGGCAGACCGCCACTCAAACAAAGTTCACCCATCAGGCTATTTGACTAACCGCAGGTATAACATCGCCCACAATAAGTGTCAGCGTGAATAATAAAATCGTGGAAACTGTTGTTGACACAGGGAGTGGATATACCTTACTTAAAGAGGCCACCGCGAAGCGGTTAGGAACAGAAATAAACACGAGGAGAAATCCACCGAGATTACAGGGAGTCACAGGAGCGCCACTCCGTATCCTGGGTATGGTCAAAGTAGATATCAGAGTGGGAGATGAGAAAGTTCATCAACAGTGGTGTCCAGTCGTTCCGAACGCCTACTTGACTACGGAAATGTTGTTGGGATGTGATGTCCTCGGACAATCTCCGTTGATCTGGAATGGTGCGCAATGAGCACTGATGGGAGGAGCCCCGTACGTCGTGAACTATGTTCCGCGGCAGAAAGGAAAAGTTGAGCGAGTCCAGGCCACACCTATCAGAGCCGTCAGGAATCCTCAACAGTTGAAGCAAATTAATCTTGTAACAGTAGACAGACTCACCCCATATCAAACCAAATTCATTGCCGTGCCAGGGAGTGAGGAGCCTAAAACTACTTTACTGTTTTACCCACAAGCACGTTTCAGTCATATTAGTCACCCTTACTTATTACAGGTGAATTCAGAGGGCCTAGTCTATTTGCCCCTCAATAATAGAGCCAAACAAGACAAACTGTTTCGAATAGGTACCAATCTAGGCTCATATGAAATCATTAACGACCCTCCTTTAATTACAGTCAACTCAGTTACCAAAATCCATAGTGACCTGATCCCTACCACTGATCGAACAGATGAAAGCGGAACTCGTGTTCAACGACTCCGAAAACTAATTGACGAACAGACATGGCCACACTTAGATTCAGCTCAACAAGAAGAATTAGCTAGCGTAATTCTGCAACACGATCCCCTCTTCATTTTGGAAGAAGGAGAACTAGGAACCATCAGCGGTCCCCCTGTTCACATTAAAGTAGCAGATCCACAGCCTAGCCGTGGACCGATCTATCGATACCCTGAACAAGCTAAACAGGTGATCGCTGAAATGTTACAAGACATGGAAGGGAGAGAAATTATTGAAAGATCAACAGCTGCCTGGTTATCTCCTATTGTATTAGTTAACAAGCCAGATAAGCGCATGTGTTTAGATTATCGCCACATGAATCAACATCTAGCCACAGATATCTATCCACTGCCCAGACTGGAAGAATTAGTCGAGCAGGCCGCAGGTCATAATTACTATGTGACTCTTGATATGCGTGAGGCATATTTTCAAATCATCTTGGACGAGGAAAGTCGTGATTTAGCCACATTCAGTGATGCAGTCACACTTTAGAGATTTAGGCGCTTACCATTCAGACTAAAATGTTCACCAGCCATATTTTCCCGACGAATGCAGGACATTATTACTCCATTGTTGAAGCAAGGCTGGGTAAAGAATTATTTGGACGATTTGATAATTTGGGCTGATGACTTCCCCATGTTGTTGAGTCGCTTACAGCAACTATTCACTTTACTCACACAGAATGGGGCCAAGTTAAATTTAAGCAAATGTACCTTTGGGTTAAAAGAAGTAACCTTTCTTGGCCATAAAATCTCAGCGGCCGGGAGTACGCCGGACCCAAAAAACATAGAGACTATCAACAAAATGAAAAGACCCACCAAAGTAAAAGAAGTCCGGAGATTCCTTGGAATGTGCGGATTCTACCGAAAACACGTACCTTCGTTCGCAAAAATAGCAGCTCCCCTTACTAACTTAACCAGATCCAGAGTAGCGTTCGAATGGTCAGATGAGTGTCAATCCGCTTTTGATCAATTGAAGACGAGCTTAGTGAATGCGCCAGTATTGGTAAGAGTTAACGTGACTCGACCATTCATTGTAACCACCGACGCGAGCAACACCCATATTGGTGGCGTATTAGGTCAGATCCAACCAGACAACTTCAACTTGCCTATTGGTCATTTTTCCAAAAAGCTCAATCCTTGTGAGAGAAAATATTCCACAACAGACAAAGAAGCATTGGCTGTTGTTCTCACATGCTGCAACTTTCACCATTACATGTGGGGTTCCCACTTTACTATCTTGACAGACCATCAACCGCTTACTAGCATTTTTAAGCGAAAAATCAAATCCCAACGTATGAACCGATGGATTCTCGAGATGCGTGAGTATGACTACAACGTGCAGTACGTCAAGGGTAAATATAATGTAGTTGCTGATCAACTTTCCAGACCTGTTAGAGTGATATTCCACCAATCAGAAACCAACTGGCTTGGATTTAGTCGAGACGAGATGAGAGATAAGCAACGAGAAGAACCCATGTGGGATGAGTTAGTTAAGTACTTGCGTAGTGAGAAGCTCCCTGCTAAAAGACTACCGAAAGCTATGTTGAGCCAGTTCGCATTGATTGACGAACTATTATATTTTGCCCGTGAAACAAATGATGGTAGCATCCAATATTGTTTGGTGATTCCTAAGTCCATCATTAGAGAAGCTATCAAACACGCTCATGAAATCTCAGGACACCTAGGTCAGAAAAAATCCATTACGAAAGCCGAAGAACCATTCTATTGGCCAAATATAAAGGTAGATGTATGCGAGTATGTGAAACAGTGTCCCACTTGTCAGAGATTCAAAGGTGAAACAGGGTTGCAGCAACCTTGGAAAGGTTTCCCGCCTGTAAGCAAACCATTGGAACGTCTCGGGATTGACTTGACTGACATGGTTGCTGGATCTCAGGGTTACCGCTATGTCCTTACTGTGATAGATCATTATAGTAGGTTTGTGAAATATTATCCCCTCAAGGATAAACATACACAACACATCACACACTGTCTTGGGCAATACTTTACCGACTTTGGGACGCCACGAGGTATCGTGCTGGACAACGGCGGAGAGTTCACGAGTGGAGAGTTCAAGAAGTTCTGCCGGAGGAACCAGGTGGACTTGTTCTACGTCACCCCTTATCATCCCCAGGGAAATTCCACCACTGAAAGGATGCATCGGACTATGAAAAGCATCCTAGCATCTCTCTGCAACGGACACCCATTGCGTTGGCCTCAGCTGCTCCAATCGTGTCAAACCGTCATAAATCAAGCGGTGCACTCGAGCACGGGACAACAACCTTATTATGCTTTCTTCTCACGCCATCCCCCTCGCCTCATTGGTACCTTATTGCCTTCCGTGGATGCAGAGGAGGACGATCTGGCAATAGCACACACACTCATAAAGAGTACAAACCAACGGATGACTAGGCGATACCGGGAGGTGGCCAACAGGCGGAGGAGAGCCCAGAAGGTTGAAGTCAATAGCTTGGTGTGGGCGAAAAAAGAGACCATACAGCCGGGTACCTGTAGAAAACTGAATGCCAAATGGGACGGCCCGTATAAAGTGATTGAAGTGCTGCTAGATGGAAGTGTTTACATCACTGAAAATGTATTTAGTGGAAAAAAAATACAAAGGGCTGCTGAAAAGGTAAAACCATATTACGGTACCGAGGAATGGCTCTTAGAACCGTCTCAACAGGAGCTCGCCCCGGAGCCCGAGGATGAGCGGTTGCCGCACCGAGTGAGGACTGCCCCTCGGAGACTCACAGAGGAGTGTTAGAAAAGTGGATAAGTGCATGTGACGAATGTTGTGAAGCATAACTGCTTAAAGTTATATTCCGGGTAGACTCATCCCCGAGGAGAGGGTGTAAAAAAGAAGAGAGAGAAGAGTTCCTGTTGGAACCGGGAAGTGCCTTACTTCGAGGGGACTAATTAATCCCCTCACCTTACAGTTAGCACGGTTTGTGAGGTAGTGGAGTCTTCAGGACAGAATGAGCGCTCACCTCTTGCAGGCGGAAAGCTGGAAATGAAAAGACAGAGTGAATGTGATTGCGAATGGAAGAGTGTAAGGAAGCGCCTCCCGTGGTGATCTCAATCTCGAGAGACCCTGTCGAGCTTAGGTGAGCGACAAGCTATCCTCCAAAACCTGACGCTGACTGGGGCATAAATTCCCTCATAACATCTCGAGTAAGGAGTGATCATACCTCCTAATGTAGTGAGTAAGTGACCTTCCGAGGTACGCATCAGGTGTTTAATGTGGACCAACAGGTGCAACCGATTGTGGGGAAAAGTATTCCAGTTCAAAGTGTTCATAGCAGTTATAAGAGTAACAACATTCCATCCATGTACATGTCATAGAAAATTGTCTTGGGTAAAATTTGTTTTCCGAACGTGGGAGCCGTGTAGTGCCACACATTTGATATTGATGTATGTGTTTAGTAGTACTGTAATTTTAAATTAGATAGGGTGTAACCTGAGTATTAGTTTATAAGTTCCTATCCTAAGTAGTAATTCATATGTTAATGATTAATGTAGGGCTAACTTTATTTTTTATATGTATGTATCTCTGTATCTATGCAGTGGGTGATGTAATTGTGGATGTTGAGCTATGGGAATTCCTCAGTCAAGTCGAGTAACGAATAACAGATGCGCGCAGCTTTTCTTGTCGTTGTTGAGCGCCGAGTTTAAACCTTAAACAGAATAATGATGAATATACAATTCTTTCCGTAACCTAGTTTTGAAATGTTTGCTGGTGAAGCTGCTAGAACCCAAATATGTAAGATTAACAGTCCAAAAGGCCTAAATAATGTCATTTGTGAGGATTTAAAGGTCCCGTTTGTCTTGGCCGTCACTAGATGGCATGAGCTGCTCTCAGATTCAAAGTGAGATAGTGATAGAATCAGTATCTAAATTGAGTAAGGAATAAATCCCAAATTTTCCCCAATTCAATCAAAAGTCCTGGCGTCATGGGTACACTGCTAAATAAATTGTAAAGAGAATTGAAACCCACCATATTTCAAAAACACCACCTCATTTGACTAAGCAGTGGCGTCGCTAGTGTGCCCAAGGAGCCCACTCGAGGGCCAGACGTCGTATATAATGGACGTTTGTTCAGGTGAGCCGTCCACATTTCTTCTTCCTCCCCCTCTTTTTCTTTGTTTAATCCTTACTTGTCATGGACTATATGAAGTAATATTGTTTAAAGTTTAACGTAGTGACTCGAGGGCCAGACGTCGTATATAATGGACGTTTGTTCAGCCCACAGACACCGGCGACGTCAGTGAGCGCATGAGGCTTTCCCATAGTATTGTCCAAAGACTTGAGCATACACACATTACACTATCCATGAATTATTATATAAACCAAATGTAATTGGAATAGTACTATTGATCTATCAAGTGAATTTTATTTTTTTTGTAAATAAGAAATAGAAATTTGAAAGTGAAGTAATCTGGTAACGGAAGAACAAAATTCAAAACCATTAACTGTTTTCTTTCTGGTAACTAAGGTTAGGAAGTTAGGAGCGTGGAAGGGAACTTAGTGACTGTGAGCAATGGTGTAATTTTGAAATGAACCTCGAGGCTAAACAAGCCCGAGTGATTATGTAGTCTTAGTGATTATACAATGTTTGAATAGTACCTCGAGGCTAAACAAGCCCGAGTGATTACGAATTCTTAGTGATTATGTTTTTTTTTTTCTGAATTATTCCTCGAGGCTAAACAAGCCCGAGTGATTACGAATTCTTAGTGATTATGTTTCTTTTCTGAATTATTCCTCGAGGCTAGACAAGCCCGAGTGATTATGTATTTCTAGTGATTATATAGCAATGATGATTATGAACTGTAAATAGTACTGAATTGATATTGGATTCTAGAAAATTACATGATGAGAGTATATTATATGGACGAAAATGAACACAAGTAATCATTCTTATTGGTTCGAGGCTATGCCAGCCCGAACAGATAACCCATGCTCGTAAAAAGGTCCCTGTCTTGAGGCTATTGTCGAGCCCAAGAGTAACTGACAAAAAGAAAATATGATACAATGACTTCATACATTGCTTGTATCAAATTGTTTCGCCTGGTAATAAAGTTGGAGGAATGATCATCCAAAAAACCCTGGTAACATGTACAATCTTCTCTCATACTAAAAAGGGTCATGTAATTAAAAATGTTTTGTGGAAACTAGCATCAAGTTATTAAAGTAGAGTAAAGTATATATCATTTCCTTTTCTTTATTGGTGTACCTAATCAAGGAAATTATGTCCTCAAGCCAAATTCACTCCCCTTCCAATTCAAGATTCCTTCGCTGAGGGAACGACGATCACCCGTGGTACTGACTAAATCTAAGCTCGGCCAAAAACTACAAACGCTACCACAATCTTTTTTTTCTTAAAAAATTATCATCTATTATACTAAGTCGAGTAGCACCTGTATTATCCATGGATGAGTTGATCAGTACCCACAACAGGTAAGATTATAAATATCGAGCATTACACTGGATGAACAATAACGGTGGGGATAGTAAATTCCTACCGTTATAATGGTAACAACCGGTGGGATAAACATTTCCTGCTTTACACTAGCCGCTGGCACACTAAATTCCCCCCCTCCCCTTTAGTTCATGGAATCAAAGTGAATATCGGCTGGTCCATTTGTCCATTTGACTACGGTCCATGTGATTCTTGGTCCTTTGATTATTGTGTCTAGTTTATATAAGAATTCTTCAATTATCGTGCATTTAGTTTTAGAAAATATTCTTTGGTGATAATCTTTGTTCTTTCCCGACGAGTCTGTCAGAGACCACAGGACTATATCCATGTGTAATAGTATTCTTGAGATATTAGTGTGTAAAGATACATATTTTTGGAGTTATAGTGTAAATCCTCATTAATGAATATTAATTTAGTTCGTGAAGATTCATATTTCTGAAAAGAGTAAGTGTTCTTTGAATAATCAGTTTCAGAAGATTAGTACGGTATTTCTGTTGATATAGATCCTCATATTTTGTTTGGTATTATTCCCAGTTTGAAGAGTAATATGTATCTCAGCTTTTAATACATAGTAAATCTTAGGTTTAGTCATTTTGAGTTTGAATTTTTGATATCCTCCAAGGAATGGTACAGACTAGGTTGAGTGGCCCGTCACGCCCCCTCTAATAAGATCACGCTACATCATTTCTCATGAAGCCATATTATATTCACAAATAAGATCACGCTACCCCATTTTCAATAATTTCTAATATTCCCAGGATCACACTGGGTGTTTCAAAATTTTCGTTGTTACAATGTGATCATGATAACACATCGTAAAACAGCGAGTTAAAATTTTATTAAATGTAAAGACTCACAGTCAGATAGAAGTTCGTGCATGGCACGCCTAACATTTACGTTCCTAACATTATATAAGTATAATTTTCTGCACTTTTCAGGTTCCTTACTGCCATGGGATCACTGCATCAATCGGCAGCTGTATTACTAATTGGTCTACTACTAGTCAAATCATCAGCGGGGAAGCAATGTCTCTCAGCTACTGTGGCTGCGGAAGTGGGTACACTTGGAAACATGGAAGCCATCCAGGCATCAACTGTAATGAACCTTCTTGCTGAACAGTACACCCCAAAGTGTCTCAGGGCTGTGATATTGCCTGAAGAAGTTAATAAATCAAACCCTTGGTCAAATAATTGGACAAGCAAATATCCAGATTATACACTACTTTACCGACAATGCAACCCTTATACAAAAATGTCAATGGAAATCATGGCTTTGGACCAGGCAAAAATAGATGTGAAAATTATCCTCAGTCAGAAAGTTTCACACCAAAAACATGAAACACTGAAATACATAAAGAAACATACAGCCAATGTGACTCCGTATTCCTGCATAACGTACATGATGCCAGAACCACCTGACCCCCAACTACTGGCTTTACTAACAGACACTTCCTCCAACAAGCTAACACAATACTTCCTCGTCCACGCCAAAGACACCGTTGAGGCCGAATGCTTCCTCCTGGATCAACGCCTGGGCATGGAGCAAAACATGGCAGCCATCATCCCACAGATGAATCAAAACAATATCTACTGGCGTATATTAATCCGCCAGCTCTTGCATCCTATAGGCTCCAGAAAAGTTTTCAGTGTAAACAAATGGTCCAGTGAAAAGGGCCTTGCAAATACCATTGACATATTCCCAGCCCAGATGGTTAATTTCTACAAAGCCAAACTTATAGGCTCTGCTTTGTACTACAAGCCATTTGTGGACTTTGAGACTGTTGAAGGATCCAGGGTAGTGATACCTAAACCATCCCTTGACATCAACATTCTGGATGCAATCGCTTACAAACTGAACTTCACCTACGACATCGTCATGCCCGCTGATGGTGAATATGGTGTTCTCAAGGATGATGTAAGTACTAGGAAGTCTGTGTGTGTGTGTGTGTGTGTGTGTGTGTGTGTGTGTGTGTGTGTGTGTGTTTTCTTACCTAATTGTATCTTTACAGGAATGAGTCAAGCTCTTACTGTCCCGTGCATTAAACCATTTTTGTCATACATATCCTTAAATCTGTTAATAGATTTGGTACACACTACTTCATCTGGTAGTGCATTCCACTGGTCAATTGCCCTATTTTGGAAACTGATTTTCCTTACGTTTTTATCGCCTCTCTTTTTATGTAGTTTTTTGCAGTGTCCTCTTGCTGATGCTTCTCCATAGGTTGTATATTCATTTATGTCTATTTTCTCTTTGCCTGAGATGCATTTATATAGCATAATCATGTCTCCTCTTTTCCTTCTCTCCTGTAGTGTTGGTAGATTCAGTTTTTCTAATCTTTCTTCGTAGCTCAGATCCCTTAAGCTTGGTATACATCTTGTAGCTGCCTTTTGTACTCTTTCAATCTCTCGTATGTGTTTTTTAGATGAGCATTCCATGCTACTGATGCATATTCCAGGGTTGGTCTTATGAATGACGTTATTATCTTTCGCAACATGTCTTCATTATTGTATGAATGCTATTCTCATATTAGCAAGCAATGTATACATGTTACGTACCTTCTCACTGATATGGTCATCTGGAGATAGTCTGTTACTGAAAATTCTCCTAGGTCCTTCTCTGTTTCTGATATGTGTAGGGTTGATCTTCCTATCTTATAATCCCAGTCTGGTGTTTTCTCACTACCAAATTAAATTACATGACACTTGTCCACATTGAATTCCATTCGCCATTAACTGGTCCATTCATGAAGCTTGATTAATTCCTCTTGCAGCTCTTTGCAAGAATCTGTGTTAAAAATTTTCCTTTGATTTTTTGCATCATCTACAAACACATTTAGATAGCCTCCATTTCCAAAGTCAGTGTCTATGTCATTTATACTCGTATGAACAGCAAGCTCGCCCTGAATGTGTGGGTTTCATTCCAACCATGGCGCGTTCGGCGCAAAACCGTGTAAGTTTTAACTACTCCTTATTTTGCTCCCTAGACCCCCTAAATGTGGTGTTTTGCTGTTATCTGCCATTGGTAACCAATATGAAGCATTTTAAGTGGTTAGAAGGTTTATTTAATGTTATAACTTACAAATACAGTACTGCACAGCAAAACTTCAACATACAAATACATAAACACAAGGCAACATTTCCGACGCCGATTGGTTTCGAGACAATTTGCTGTCAATTCGCTATGGCAACAATAACAAGACATTTTGCCGTCATTGATGAAGACAGCTATGGGTGATGCTAGAATATAATTCAAAGGCTACTACAGCGAGGAAGAAACGAGTGAATTATTGACTAAAGTTGCAACTAATAAATAATATCCAAAGCCTACACTCTTGAAAATAGACTTTGATGGATCCCCCCTGAAATATAGTTATTAAAGAATTGATTAATTAATAATACGTATATTTATAGAATGACAGAATCATCCAGGGTGCGAATTGTCCTGACAGGGAATCATCCAGGGTGAGAATTGTCCTGACGCGGATTCTTCCATATTTTGAGGGCGAATTTACTTGATGGTGAATGGTTTTGGAACTCACTGATCATGGGTAATCATATATATCAGGTTAACTGGTTACAAGGCTTTACTTAAAGCTTTAACTTTATTTAAGTGCCTTAACTTACAAATACATACAAGAACAGTAAATATTTAACTTACAAATACAGTACTAAGGAAAAGCAGTACAGCAAATCCTTAACGAACAAATAAACAAGGCAATATTCTGACAGACTTTATTTCTTATTTTAACGTTATTTAATAGTACTTTAACTTGCACATAAAATTACCAGAACGGTAATGTAAATATTTAACTTACAAATATAGTACTGTGGGAAAGCAGTACAGCGAATCACATGATCACGTGATCAAAACAAATCATGCACACTGCACTGATGTTTGTGGGTTTGGCCTTTCAAAGGCCTCTAAATTTATAGTTTTCGTAATGGTTCTTTAATCTTATGGTCTTTTAATTGTTATCAAGGGGGATTACCAGTTAGGTAGTCTCGTACCTTCGAGACGTTTCTGGTACCGTAAGTTCCGGTACGGGTCATCAGAATTCCCAGTTTGTCTGCTGTTTGTGCCTCACTAGAGACACAACGTGAAGAACAAAAGTAACGATATGAGCAACTTCAAGAGGCATAGGAGGAGCAACAGAGGGAATTACAACCGAGGGTGCAAGGAAATCTAGATGCATTCATGGGGGGAAATGATGGAAGAACAGCAACAGCTTAAGGAGGAACTAGATGCCAAGCTAGAGCAGCAGAAGCATGAGGTGAACAATAATGTGGTGGAGTCTAAACAGCATGTAGACGAACAGTTGAAGACAGTTAGTGAGAAAATAGTGACTGAGTGCATACAGCATGTAGATAACCAATTGGAGCATGTAGTCGACCATGTTAAGATAATTAGTGAGAAAATTGAGGCTGTAGAGAAATATTGCACTGCTGAGCCTCAGGATAGTGTACAGGGAGCATATGAAGGGAATGGACAGTGTATGGTGAATCTTGACGGATCCCAGGCATCTGAAGATGGCATTACAGGGTTGAATAATCAGAGTGCAGAAATTTTAAGCCCTGGCCTCAATTATGATGCCCCAGTTTTTAGATCCAAAACCAGTGAAGTGCATGGCAATAATGGGGATCCAGTTAAGAAGAAACCTCAAGAAAGTGATGGTAGAGTATCTTGGAAAGCTTACAGTGCACAGTTTGAGTTACTTGCGGATCAGAATGGTTGGGATGATAAGAAGAAGACTGCAGAAGACCCACCACTGAAGAAATGCAAGAGAATCTTGATGAATAGTGTGCGAGAAGACAGAAGGACAGACGACATGCAGCATAGTAGGAATGGGAATCATAGGAAGAAATGCTGCTGTGCTGTAGTGACGGGGCAGGTGTCAGATGGAGATCTGGGGAGGATGCAGATGGAGGGTGCAGATTCGCAACCGGTGCTGGAGTGGCTGCAGCGGAGTGCAATGCGACCATCATGGGGAGGAGTTTCCAGGTTGGGCACTGCGACCAGGAGCTGCTGGAGTCAGTGGGACCTTCTTCATTGCAACGGACTACTGGAGCATCAGTGGGAGATGCCCAATGGTCTCAGCGAGTGTTGGCAACTGGAGGTTCTGAAGAAGATGAGGTCTGAGATCTTGGATGAGTCCCATAACCAGATCACTAATGGGCACCTGGGAGTGAATAAAACTTTAAGCCGGCTGCGACAGAGGTTCTACTGGATTGGCATGCGTCAGGATGTTGAAGAGTGGTGTCGGGCCTGTGATGTGTGCTGTGTCAAGAAGAGGACCAAGACCTTCCACGAGGAGTGGACTGTGTGAAGGAACGAGGACATCGTTAGAAGCGCCGTAGAAGAAGACCTGATAAGTTGAAGGATTATTTTACGTATAGTTAGATTTTTCATTAGAATTAGGGTTTTTGTTTATGTTTGTGCATGTTGTGTAGTTTTCTCGGGACGACAAAGAACTAGAGAGGGGATAGTGTTATGAAGGGGGATTTCCTAGTTAGGTAGTCTCGTACCTTCGAGACGTTTCTGGTAAAGCTCCGGAACGAGTCATCAGAGTTGGCAGTTTGTCTGCTGTTTGTGACCATAGTTATTTTGTAAGTTAAACATTTATTTATTTTTATGCTCTTTTTCTTTATAATGTTTTATTTAAGGGATTGCTTGTTAAATCATGTAATTTAAATTCATATGGTAAATGATTTAGAGTGTTATGTAATGTGCGACAAATCTGCATGTTTTGATGTGTCTGAGTTGGCAACTGTTGCCCTTCGAGAGTATACTCGTAAAGTGTAGACGTATAGAGAAGATGTGGTCTTGTTAGTCAGCCCAAAGGTACAGCAGGGTATGACTGAATGGAAAGAAGTATCATCGAGACCGATGTGGGTGAAAGCGAAATTTGAACGTGAGTTGTGTGTATCTGTGAGTGCATATGGGCCTGGTAGTGAAAGGGATGAAGAAGAGAGGGAGTCTTTCTGGAATGATGTTGATGAGGGTCTGCAGAGTTTTGGAGCGAATGTGTGGTAATGAGATATCTGAATGCTAGAGTAGGAAATGTAGCAGTTGAAGTTGTAGCTAGTATGCATGCTGTGCCTAGAATAAATGAAAATGGGGAATGAATGATATGGATGTGCGTTGAGTGAGAGATAGTGATTGGAAATACTTTGTCTGAGAAGAAAGATATTTATACATACACATGGGTGAGACCGGAGGGTGGAAGAGTTGTTGATAAAGCATTGATGGACTATGTGGCTGTGTCCAGGAATGTAATAGGAACATTGTTGGATGTGAGAGTTTTGAGGGGGGGAGGGTGGAAGGTATATCTGACCACTGCCTGGTGGAGGGAAAGTTGAGAGTAGGTAAAAGATGGGTGAGGGCTAGGAGAGTTAGGTGTGGCAAGGAGGTTTGGAAAGTGAGTGAATTGGATAAATAAGAGAAATGAGAGACTATCAGGAGAAATAGAAAGATGAGTGGAACACAGTGAAAGATCAGGAGAATGGCAGTGTGGAGGAAGAATGGCATTTGTTTAAGAGTGCTGTGGTGGGGCATGTGGAAGAGGTGTGTGGTGTGAGACGAGTGGGTGGTGGTGTATGAAAGGGAAGTGAATGGTGGTGTGAGGAAGTAAGTATGGCTGTGGCTGAGAAGAGACGTGCATATGAAGTGTGGCTGCAGAGGAAGGATGAGGTGTCATATGAGAGGTATAAGGAAAAGAGGAATAGGGCGAGAAGGGTTGTGCGTGATGCTAAAGTGGCAGCAGATGAGAGGTGGGGTAGGCAGTTGACTGGGAATTTTCAACAGAATAAGGAAAAGTTTTGGAAGGAGGTGAAAGTGTTCAGAAGGGAGAGTCTGGGAAGGAAAAGCGTGTAAAAGCAAGGAATGGAAGGATGTTAACTGAGATGGATGCAGTAAGGAAGAGATGAGTGGAGTATTTTGAAAGATTGTTAAATGTAGAGGAAGAAAGGGAGGCAGAGATTGTGGCAGATGGGAGGGTGCAAGGACTGGTGCTACAGTCTACTCTGAGGAGTAGACTGTAGCACCAGTCGAGCAGGGCAGTACTCCCAAGGTGGATGGAAAGCTCATGACAGGGAGAGCTGGAGCTCCCGTTTCATCAGCCCTCTGGACTAGGTCCCGACCATCCCCTTTTGCTGAAATTTTTCAGTGTCTCAGTAACACAGAGAGTAGGCCAGAATGCTCACCAATACAAGTTTCTCTAACTATCAGCACCAAACTACATGCACAGTACACTCTACACTTCCTTTTCCAAAATTAAAAAATAAAAATCATGGCAGTGCAACACGTAGCCTCGGAGTCCCCAGGGGAGGGGACCATAAATGCCCCCACCTTCCGCCCCTCTCCCGGTGATGACTCGAGCTGCCTGGAACCACTGTCTGACTCTCTTCTTCTTCATTTCTGCAACATTTGTGGCCTTTCCTCTAACTTTCTCTCTGTTGAGCACCACTACTTCTTCTCTAAACCTCACCTTCTTTTTCTAATTGAGACTCAGCTGTCTGAGGCAACTGACAGCAGACTCTTTTCTGTATCCTCCTACTTTCTCTATACTCATTTCAAAGCCAAAGGTGGCTGTTGTGTATATATACACAACGACTTATCTTGCTCTCGTGTTCCTGAACTCATTTCTTCTGAATTCTCTATACTCTGGCTTCGGCTTTCCTGTCATTGTCTGACTAAATATATCTGTGCTGTTTACTTATCTCCTAATTCTACTGACTATCAAATATTCTTTGACTATCTTACTTCTACTATGGAACACATTCTATCCATTTCTCCTTTCTGTGAAATCTCCATTCTAGGAGATTTCAATGCTCACCACCACCTTTGGCTCTCCTCTCCTTTCACTGATCCACCTGGTGAACAAGCCTACACCTTTTCTATCCTTAATGACCTAGAGCAGCTTGTACAGCAGCCTACCTATATCCCTGACCACCTTGGAAAGACCTTCAACATACTTGACCTCTTCCTTACAACTAATCCTTCTGCTAACACTGTTAATCTTTTCTCTCCGTTGGGCTCCTCCGATCACAACCTTATCACCTTAACCTGTCCTATCGCTCCAGTACGGCCTGTGGACCCTCCAAAGAAACGTTGTCTGTGACACTTTGGAGCTGTGGATTGGGAGGCCCTCAGGCAATACTTCTTTGATTTCCCATGGAATGATTATTCCTTCCATGGCCGGGAGCCATCTGAGTGTGCCTTGTGCATTACGGAGGTTATTCTCTCGGGCATGGAAGCATACATTCTTTGCTCATTTCCCTTGACTAATGGAAGAAGCCTTGGTTTAATCACGCTTGTTCTAATGCTGTCCACAACAAGGAGAGGGCCTATAAAAGGTGCCGGAGCCAACCCACCCCTGCATCTCATCTTTCATATGTTTCTGCCCGGAATCATGCTAATTCTGTTCATCGCTCTGCTAAAATAATTTCATTTGTGCTAAATGCTCTGAACTCTCCAACACGAATTCTTCCTGCTCCTTCTGGCACCTTGCCAAAAACCTTTCTAACAACTTTACCTCATCATCCTTCCCTCCTCTTTAGTACTCTGATGGCTCTTTAGCTATTTCTTCTACTGATAAAGCAGATCTCTTCGCTCAGACTTTCTCCTCCAATTCCACTTTAGATGATTCCGGTGCTATTCCTCCATCACTTCCCTCCTCTGACTTCCTTATGGCTGACACTAAAATTTCTTCAGCTGGTGTATTTTCTGCCATCACAGGCCTCAATATTAGTAACGCATATGGGCCTGATGGAGTCCCTCCTGTTGTTTTCCAGAACTGTGCTTCTGTGCTTACACCCTGCCTAGGCAAATTCATTTGCCTTTGTCCATCAACTTGTGCCTTTCCTTCTTGCTGGAAGTTTGCTCTCATTCAGCCAGTCCCAAAGAAGGGTGACCATTCCCAGCCCTCTAACAATCGTCCAATTGCTTTAACATCCTGTATCTCAAGTGGCCCTGGTGAGAGAGGATAGTGTTTGGAAACTCCCTGTACTGTTGTTTGCAGATGATACTGTATTGTTGAGTGAAGACAAAGGGGAGCTGCAAGGCTTGGTGGATGAGTTTGGGAGAGTGTGTAAGAAACGGAATCTAAAGGTGAATGTAGAGAAGAGTAAAGTGAAGGTCTGTGAGAGAGGTGAAGTCAGTGAATGTACAGCGAGGTTGGATGGTGAGGAACTGGAAAATGTGAGTACGTTTAAGTACTTGGGTAGTGTGATGAGTAAGGATGGAGGTTTGGAAGGTGAAGTGCTTGAAAGGGTACAGCAGGGAAGAAAGGTTGCTGGTTCTTTGAAAGCAGTGATAAGAAACAGGGAAGTGAGCATGGAGGTGAAAAAGTTACTACATTACAGTATTGTGATACCAACTATAACGCATGGAAGTGAAGCTTGGTCGTTGAGGAAGGACACAAGTCAAGAGTGAGAGCAGTGGAAATGAGATATTTAAGAGGAGCCAGTGGAGACACATGGAGAGACAGGCTGACGAATGAGGATATAAAGGAGCGTTGTGGTGTGGATGTGGATGTGATAGGAAGCGTTATGAGGAACACACTGAGGTGGTTTGGCCATGTGGAGAGGATGGAGGGTGAGAGGCTGACAATGAGAGTGTATGTGAGTGAGGTGGAGGGGGGAAGAGGGAGGGGGAGGCCGAGGATGAGATGGAGGGATGGGGTGGAGAGGTATATGAGAGACGGGGGTGTGAGTTGGGAGCAGGGCAGTGAAATGGAGGGGGACAGGGCGACGTGGAGGCGATTTGTTTGTGGCCACCCCAAACGGGATTGAGGCGTCTGGCAATAAATACATAGATAGATCTCAAAAGTTTTTCGAGTCAATTCGTAATAGAAAAATTTTAAAGCATCTTTCCTATCACAACCTTCTTTCTGATCATCAGTATGGGTTCCGTCAGGGAGCTTCACTGGCGATCTTCTCACCTACCTTTCAGACTCCTGGTCATCCTCCTTTCGGGAGTTTCGCGAAAGCTCTGCCATTGCACTTGACATCTCAAAGGCTTTCGATCGAGTCTGGCATAAATCTTTAATTTCCAAACTACCCTCTTACTGTTTCTATCCTTCTATCTGTGCCTTCATCTCTAGCTTCCTTTCTGGTCGTTCTATACCCGCTGTTGTAGACAGCCATCGTTCTTCTCCTAGATCTGTTAACAGTGGTGTTTCTCAGGGCTCTGTCCTATCACCAACTCTCTTCCTTTTATTCATCAATGACCTAAGCTGTACATCTAACCCTATCCACTCATACGCTCATGACTCCACCCTTCACCTTTCCATTCGGTTCCCCCAACGTTCATCTCAGTAGTTACTCCAGCAAACAAGGGATGAGGCTATGGCACATTTAATGTCTGACTTGGCTCGTACCTATGACTGGGGGAAAAATAATATGGTTGTTTTTAATGCATCAAAGACTCAGTTTTTACACCTATCAACCCGACAAAATCTTCCATAGGTATACCCACTAATGTTTAATAATATTCAGCTTAATTCTGCATCATCCTTGAACGTGCTTGGGGTTTCATTCACTCGGGTCTTATCTTGGAAAGATCATATTACATCTCTTGTAAAATCTGTTTCCAAGAGATTAGGTGTGCTAAGCCGACTTCGTTCCTTCTTTACCCCTGCACAACTGTTGACTCTACACAGGGATTTTATCTGCCCCTGTGTGGAGTATAACTCTCATGTGTGGGGAGACTTCCCACATACAGCTCTTCTCAATAGGGTGGAGTCAAAGTCTTTTCGTCTCATTAACTCTCTTCTCTTACTGACTCCCTTCAACCTCTGTCTTTTAGCTTCACTGATGCATCTTTATCTCTTTTCTATCGCTACTTTGATGGTCACTGCTGCTCTGATCTGTCTGCATGCATTTCTCCACTTCTTCGACGGGTGCGTATCACCCGTCTAGCAGCAAACTCTCATCCCTTTTCTGTCCAACTCTCTCATGCAAGAGTTAACCGTTACTCCTAGTCCTTCATTTATGCAACAGGTCAAATCTGGAACTGTCTCCCTCTCTCTGTATTTCCTGCTTCCTGTCATCTCCAGTCTATCAAACGCAATGTGTCTAGGCATCTCGATATGATCGGATCTTGAATTTGGCTCTCTCTTGTATTTTGGTTTTCTCTTGGAAGGAACAATAATTGCGGGCTCGCGGCCTTTGGTTCCTTCTTCCTCGCATATTGGGAGAGTTGAATGATTCTTTTATCACGATGGAGGAAGTGCAAGAGGCAGTAAAGGAGTTGAAAACAGGGAAAGCTACAGGTTTGGATGGGTGTGCTGTGAAAAGCTTGAAAGATGGTGGAGCGATTATTGTTGACTGGTTAGTAAGACAGTTGAATGTGTGCTTTGTGCAACGTATGGTGCCAATTGACTGGGCAACTGCTTGTGTGGTCCCGTTGTATAAAGGTAAAGGTGATAAGTATGAGTATAATAGCTTTAAGGGTATAAGTCTGTTAAGTGTTGTAAGTAATGTGTATGGCAGAGTGTTAATTAAGAGAGTTAGAGAGGGTACAGAGGGAGTGATTGGTGATGAGTAGTGTGGCTTTAGGAGAGGGAGGGGATGCGTGGATCAGGTGTTTGCTGTGAGACAGGTGTGTGAAAAATATTTAGCAAAAGGTAAGGATGTATTTTTGGCGTTCATGGGTTTACAGAAAGCGTATGATGGAGCTGATAGGGAGGCTTTGTGGTCTGTTTTAAGATTGTATGGACTTGACGATAGGTTACTAAAAGAAGTGAAAAGTTTTTACGTAAATAGTAGAGCGTGTGTAAGAGTGGGAAACACTGTGAGTGATTCGTTTCCTGTGAGGGTGGGGGTGTGGCAGGGATGTGTGATGTCGCCTTGGTTGTTTAATGTTTATATGGATGGTGTTGTAAGGGAGGTGAATGCAATTGTGTTAGGTGGAGGTCTGGGTCTGGTGAATGTTGATGGTAGAGAGTGGAATCTGAAGCAGCTGTCGTTTGTGGATGATACTGCACTAGCGGCTGATTCAAAAGAGAGATTAAGACAGTTGGTAAAGGAGTTTGGAAGGGTGTGTGAAAGGAGGAAATTGAAAGTAAATGAGAATAAGAGTAAAGTGATGAAGTGTACGAGGTTGGTAGATAGTAGGAGGATGAACATAATTTTGACTGGTGAGCTGCTTGAGGAGGTAGAGTGTTTTAAGCACTTAGGGTCACATGTTACCGTGGATGGAAGAATAGATGCAGAACAGAAATTTAGAATGAATGAAGTAGGAAAGGTGCTGAGAGGAAACAAAAAGTGTTTAGATGTCTTTCGCTTGGAATGGATGTAAAGAGAAGGCTGTATGAGGGTGTTGTGGTACCGACTGCGTTATTAGGGGCTGAAACTTGGAATATGGGTATAGCAGAAAGGAAAAGTTTAAATGTAATTGAGATGAGGAGTATGTGTGGAGTGACGCGTATGGATCGAGTGAGAAATGATGAAGTGCGAAGGAGAACTGGAGTTGTTCGGGAGATGGCTGATCGAGTTGTGCAGAGGGTGTTGCGATGGTTTGGGCATATGGAGAGAATGGATAATGAGAGATTGGTGAAAAAGATAACTAGATCTGATGTGAAAGGTGTAAGGCTGAGAGGAAGTCCACAAATAGGATGGATTGACAGTGTGAGGAGGGCGTTGGATGTGAGAGGGATATCTGTTGAGCAAGGAAGAGTTGCTGTGCGTGACAGAAGTGAATGGAGAGAAATTATGAATGAATAAATGATGACGCAGCCCTGAGGGGATATTCTCACGCATTTTGTCTGATCAGCTGATCAGGTCAGGTGCTGGTAAGGGGATGGGTCCATCATGATGTGGCAGGGGTAAGCCAACTATGCTGTCGGGCCCTGCTGCGGATGTCACTCATTGCACTGCGTAGTTGACCCTCGTGCAGTGTTGTGTGGTGAGGATCTGTCCCTTCTCCCTTTTGGGGCTAAGATGCAAATGAATGTGTTTGACTGGATGAGTAAACTGGGAGTGTGTCGTCCTGTCTCGGCTACCTCCTTTCCTTGGGGGAAGCAGACTAGATATATAGATAGATGGGGCATTTGCAGTAGACAAACAAAAGGAACAGATAAAAATTTTTGTGCTACAGACCTAGATGCTCTAGCGGTGATATTTCCTCTACAGAAATTTTGTGATCTTGTATATGGTTACGAAATTCACCTCAATATTGATCACAAGCCTTTCCTGGGTATGTTTCTTGAAAAAATCCTCACTGGGAGGAGAGCACAATGGAAATGTACAGTCCAGAATTAGTGTAAATATTCATTAAATAAAAAGTAAAATAAAGATGGCAGCAGACGCTTTATCACGAAATTTACGAATGACCAATATTGCTACAAATACTCTAAGGGAAACACTCCTCAACAATGAATAAATCTCTCAGGCACAAAGAGAGGACCCCGTACGGTCTAAAGTTATATATTATTTAGTGTTAGGTGATGATGATATCATTACTCACGCTACACATACCACTTAAACAATTCACAACAGTAACCAATACCTTATATAAGGTAAATCCTGGACAGCAAAATCATAGGAGGAATATTAGGCAATTAGTCATTCCTAACAAAAAGATACTTCACATTTTAAGGATAATACATGATTGTCCACATTTAGATCATCCTGGCAAAGATAGGACATTCAGGCAGGCCTGGATGTCATATTACTGGCCATCGTTATGCAAAGACATACATGATCAAATTGACAGATGTGAATCATGTGCAAAGCACAAAGGTTACACTTTAACTCCATCACCCTTAGGAAAATACCCAGTGCCTAACCAACCGTATGACGTTGTCGTGGTTGACATACTTAAGCCACCCTTATCTAATAATCATGATCAGTATCTTATTGTTTTTACTGATCATTTCTCACAATATGTAATTTTGGTCCCAATTAAGGATAAGACAGTAAAAACAGTTGCGTGGGTAATAATAGACAATGTTATCTGTAGGTTCACCACACCAGTGGTGCTAATAAGTGATAATAGAGGAGAATTTAATTCTCAGATCTTAAAAGAAATATGTAAACAATCCATCCATTATCCAATCCTACATTGTCCGATGAGGAGCGTAGGAGTCCGGGGCTAAGCAGTTGGTCCCGACATTTAAGATGAGGGTGACCAGCCTCACTACTCCCTGAGTGGCATTCCATGAGCAATCAACCCCAACCACCCCTTGGATATAAACCTCCACCGGCTTAATACGATTGGAGCGCAATAATTACTCACTAAACCACCAGGCGCCAAAATTTGGTTATATGGTTTCCTGGTGTACAGGAAACCATTTGCCTTGTCACTCAGTGTAGAGTCACCCACAGGCAGAAGGAAGAGGAAAGAATGAAGGGAAGAAAGGTAGAAGAGGAAGTGTAAAGTTACCCGTGGGCAGAAGGACAAGGAAAGAATGAAGTAAAGGATAACAGAAGAGGATGGAAGGAAAGAAGGATACAATATAATAAAAGGTCAATATTTTAGCCTATCATCCAGGATCCAATGGATTGCCTGAGAGACAGAATAAAAAGGTGCTAAATGTACTACGTCACATTCTCATTAAAAGTTATGCAAAATGGGATGATTGGATCCCCAGAGTTAAAGCATCAATTACTGTGCAATTAACAAGTCTATAGGAGACATATACTTATTTTATTATTTACGGGACAGACAAACGTCTTCCAAATGAGATACTGCAAGACAAACAAATGCCTATACACAGTTATAAAGATTGTCCTAAACTACGTTTACATGAATTCCAAGAAAAACACCCATGCTTTAAAGAAACAATTAATGATGTCCAAGGAAGACATGATTTAATCATTTCATAAGTAGACAAAGGAATCAAATATTAGCGTAGATGCCACTGTCCATAGCATCATTTACACTTGAGACAATAAACTGTCACCGAAATCTGAAGGCCCATACTTGGTAATTAAGAGAACAGCCATTATGGTGCTAATAAGTGATAATGGAGGAGAATTTAATTATAAGATCTTAATAGAAATATGTAAACAATACAATATATTCATTGACGAAGAGAAAGAAGTTCATATCGATCATTTATAAAGGGTCTCAAAATATTTAGCTTGGTAATTATAAAACATCGGATACAACCAAAAAAATTAGTACATACGATGTAATTAAACCGGAAGAGATTAATACGAACTGGAATTCATTACGATCGCATATCAAACTCACAAACAGAGGTGCAACTAATACACCTATTACCATAACAAAGCATTTACATGACCTAGGAGTCGATTTAGACTCCGTTTACAGGTAATACAATGAGCAGTTTAGAGGAGAGTCATTTTTCTCCAAGAGCAAGATTAAAGTCAAGATAAGTGAAAGGTTCATCATCAATATCATCAGCCCTAGCATGACTCGCTGACATCATTGGGTTTGCTGTCTAATAAAGTTATTCTCTGATATGTAAAGGTGAGGGGAATTATTCCATGGATTCTACTGTTTATGCTGATTACAAGCTGAATTAATTGCTTACACCCTCAACATGTAGCCAAGGTCACCTTATTGCACCAACTGCCACTACAGCTATTGTGCAAGATATAGTGAGTAATGAAATTAGTTTGGACGTACTGTACAATCTACCAGTCATGTTACAGAATATAGCAAGACCACTTAGAACTCTAGCAGCAGTATTTAGTGGATCCTCCTCACATACTCATCCACACAAGTGGCTGAAATTATTAAGCCACCGGACTGGAAGCCAGAGCAGGCTAAGACCATTATGCTGCTGACCCTGATCCAGGACATCCAGTCACGTTGGACTGACACAATTACGGAAACAAACAACATCACAAATACACCTGACAAACGTGGTTGTGCGATCTACGTGGAGCAATTCTAGGTAATATTTTTGGATTGGCTATAGACAGTGATCTTGTAGAAATAAATAACAAATTTAACAAGGCTGCACAAATACTTTATCAACATAAGCTAGCTGGCACCCATAACAGTAATCTATCTATCTATCTATCTGTAGCCCGACGCCCTAATCCCTCAAAGGGTGGCCGCAGACAAAACGCCTCCAAGTCGCTCTGTCACCCACCATTTGACTACCCTCTCCCCAACTCACCCCCCCTCCCTCGTATACGTCTCAACTCCATCCCTCCACCTCATCCTCGGTCTACCTCTCCCTCTCCCTCCCTCCACCTCGCCTACATATACCCTCTTAGTCTTTCATTCTCCATTCTCTTCACATGTCCAAACCACCTCAGTGTATTTCTCCTAACCTTCTCAACCACATCCACATCCACCCCACGGCGTTCCTTCACTTCTTCATTCGTCAACCTGTCCCTCCACGTCACTCCACATGCTCCTCTCAAGTAACTCATTTCCACTGCTCTCACTCTTGACTTGTTCCCCTCTTGCAAGGTCCATGCCTCGCTTCCGAACGTCAGGGTAGGGATCACAATACTATCATGCAGTGACTTCTTAACTTCCATACTCACCTCCCTATTTCTCATCACTGCTTTCAGTGTACCAACAACCTTCCTTCCCTGCTGTACCCTTTCACGTACTTCATCCCCCAAAGTTCCATCCTTACTCATCACACTACCCAAGTACTTGAATGCACTCAGATTCTCCATATTCCCACCATCCAACCTCACTGCACACTCTGTGACTTCATTCCTCTCAAACACCATAACTTTACTTTTTTTTACATTAACTTTCAGATTCCTCCTCCTACACACTGTCTCAAATTCATTCACCAAACCTTGCAACTCCCATTCATCTTCACTCAACAGTACTGTATCATCAGCAAACAGCAACATTGGAAGCTTCCAAATCTCACCCTTATTCATTAGAGCCACCCCCACATCCACTGCCCTACCTTGCACCTCCTTTACAACCCCATCCATGTATATATTAAACAGCCATGGAAACATCACACAACCCTGTTTCAGTCCCACACTGAGATCAAAGAACTCACGCAACTCACCATCTACTCGCACTGCAGCCCTAGCTCCCTCGTACATACTCTTCACAGCACTCAACAGTTTCCCCTCCACTCCATATATTCTTAATACCTTCCACATACCTTGCCTATGTATTCTGTCATAAGCTTTCTCCAAGTCCATGAAGGCAGCATACACTTTCCTTTCCTTCTCTAGATACTTCTCCACTAAACATCTTAGAACAAATAACTGACCTACATATCCTTTTCCCTTCCTAAATCCCCCTTGTTCTTCTCCAACTAGCTCCTCTGTCATATGCCTAACCCTATCAATGAGTATTCTACCATATATTTTACCAGTCACACTAAGAAGGCAAATACCCCTATGGTTACCACATACTTCTCTCTCCCCTTTTCCTTTGTATAAAGGAACAATTATACCTGATTTCCAGTCCTCTGGAACCCTTCCCTCTTCCAAAGCCAATCTACACAACTTCCATATCCACTAAACAACAATCTCACCCCCATACCTAAGCATTTCACCACACACTCCAATTCCTGGGGCCTTTCCCAACTTGATCTTCATCGCTTCCACTACTTCCGCCCTACTAATCTCTTCCTCCCTCCTCTCATCTCTTCTTCTCCCAGCCATTCCCCAACCACTTATACTCGCACTGCTCTCACTCTCTACATTCAACAAATCCTCAAAGTGCTCCTTCCATCTCAATTTCTCTCTCTTCTCCACCAACAATCTATTATTCCTATCGTTCACTCCCCTACTATTTCCTCTTTCACACTGCCTTACTTTCTTTACCTCCTTCCAACACAATATCTTACTCTTCCTCCATTTCACACTCAGATTCCTCCCGAACTCTTCATCCACTTTCTTCTTACTCTCCTTCACCCGTCTCTTAACCTCCCTTCTCCTGCTCACATATACCTCTCTCTTCTCTCTCTCATCTTCTCCCCTACCTCTACTCGCTAACCATTCACTATATGCCTTCTTCTTTTGTTCCACAGCTCGTTTCACCTCATCATTCCACCATGCTGTCCCTTGCACACCCTTGCATCTCCTCACTCCACAAACCGCCTCACACGCTACGCCTATCTCTTCCGTTAATATCTTACATACGTCTTCCACCCCTTCCATCTGCTCTAGCTCAAACCTTCCCAATCTTTCTTCCACTATGCTCTTATACTCTATCATTTTCTCACTATCTTGCAATTTCTCCACTCTTCTCACAGGAGTTGCTTCCTCCTGTCTTCCCATTCATCTCCTCAACCACTTTCTTTGCAGCTCTACCTTGGCCATCACTATGTGATGGTCCGAGACTCCATTCCCCCACCCTCTCCACACTCTTGCATCCAACACTTGTCTTCTCATTCGCTCATCCACACACACGTAGTCTATCATTGCCTTTCGTTCAACAAGTTCACCATCCATCCTCCTCTTTACTCTCCATGTATACCGGTGGATCATCTTATGTCGAAAGTAGGTGTTGGCTATTGCCAACCTCTTACAAGCACAGATATCCACCAAAGCACTTCCATTCCCATCTACGTCAGCTGGCACACCCCACTGACCAACCACTCCATCCACTCGTACATTCCCAACTTTGCCATTCATATATCCAATCAACAGCACTCTCTCGCTCCTCTCAGACTTGTCCATACACGCTTCTACTCTCGCCCAAAACTCATCTTTCACTCTTCCCACTCGATCCTCTGTCGGGGCATACACACATACAGTCGCCCATGCTTGTATACCTACTTTCATCCTCACCCATACAATCATTGCACCCACTGTTCCATACTCTCTTATATTCTCCTTCCACTTCTTGCTTATCATCAGACATACTCCCTCTCTTGCCCTCTCATTCTCATTGACTCCCGCACATATACCTAAACCATATTCCCATTCTCTCACTCTTTCACCTTTCTGTTTAGTTTCAGTCAATCCACATATATCCACTTTTGCATCCTCAAGCACCTGAACAATCTCTCTTTCACTTCATCATTCACTCCTCTCACATTCCACGTTCCCACCCTAAGAATGTCCTTTGTCCGTTCCTTAGTCGTCAACGTATGGTCTGTCCGGGTCCTAGGCGCTTTATTCGCTTTTTTAGTTAGTTCTTTTTATGGGGTGAGGCACTAACCCACCACCAACCCTTTTAGACGCCTCGTACGACAAGCAGGAATACTAGGGGAGTATTCTTGAAACCCCCCTACCCCCAGGTGGGGTAATGATGATTGTAAAATGATGATTGTAAAAAACCTACGAAAGACAGAGAAATCAACTTCAAAAATATGTGGAGAAAGTAACTGCATTGGAAGGGAATATGACACTTCCAACACTTCTCGGTGGTAATGGAACATATTGACATAATATATAATACTTCAGTCAGACATTACTAGAGCTCGTTATCAAGCTTTCATGCAAGGCATTGCTAATGGTGGTAACGGCAGGATCGCCATTAATTTACTTCCCATTCACAGTCTACGTAAAATAATCAGTCAAGGCATAAATAAGCATAGTTTGAAGCCTCTGTTTGAGGAAAGGAATCTGATGTTATATTATTCATACAGTACTTAGAAGCAACACTCACACCAACATCAGTAGTAGTTCTAATGGTCTGTCAAATATGCCCTTTTCCTGCTAAAACTGATGACTCAGTCACCAAAGCACAAAACAGAAGTCATCATGGTCTCCAATAAACTGGACACTCACCTTCGCTAGTGAAACAACAATTGGACATAAATTTCGCACGTCATTGCATGCATTTTATCTTTGCCCTGCATACATCTTCACATTTCAGCCAGTTGACAGTCTCTTGTGAAATGGTTATCATAAAGAATCATAACATCTTTCGTCACGGCAACTTCACATTGCTCCAGATAAACTCATCCATCATCTAAGCATTGGACATTTACAGTTTTTCTATTTCACTCAAAGTACGTCTGTTAGTAACTTGCCTGAATACACCTCCAACCCATTCATCTGCATCTGGTTTATACATATCACCGGATTACTATGCAGTACTAACCGCTTCATTGTCCACCTTACCTACAAAAAAACACTATGCTATTCTAAGCCCCACATAATAGTTCTTCCAACCATTACCTAAGATGAAGTAAAATATAAGTACACATATTAACTTCACCTAAGTTTGAAACCATGCGACTGATCAATCGAACAGTGCAACCTTGGGAGGAATATAGTAGTATTATGTTCAATAAATATTATTTTCTATATCCCAGCTCCAGTCTTCCTTACAATTTTCTCCATCATATTTGCTAATTAATATTGGCTATGTGCAGAATGCAAGCTAGGATTGCAAACTTGGAAACAATAGTCAAAAGCTATGTGTTACAAGTGAGACCAACTGTGTAAATATTATAAATATTGTAAACATATTATACATAAAATAACAGCAATACGGGGTCACATAGAACTGAGTTGAATATAAATGTGTGCAACAGATTATAATATGTAACCATATTACTATGTCTCATATACAACGATACCAATTACATCAAAGCTGGCTGATTCCTGATACGATTACCTACTGGAGACTTGCCATTGTATTGCTATTGTACAAATATCATCATTATCATCATCATCATCGGCCAGTACAAGTCCACTGCTAAGGAAAGACCTCCCCCAACCTTCTCCTTATTATAATATATATATATATATATATATATATATATATATATATATATATATATATATATATATATATATATATACAGGGAGAGAGAGAGAGAGAGAGAGAGAGACAGAGAGAGAGAGAGAATCATATTGTACAATTATGTTACTACATTCAATTTTACGATATTATGACGAATACCATGTATTTACATTAGCATTTAACTTAAATGTTTGATAAGTACATAAATATGCTTGTAACATATTCCTGTACACTGTATAGATTGTATTACAAAGAGAGGTCGTAGGTATGACAGTTTGGCATGACTGAGCATTATATAGGCATTAATATGAACACAGCACAAAATGTAATAAGCAGGTGCATATGTCTGGTGCATCAGGAACAGAAACACAAACATTCACTAGCCCAGACTACCAAGAGTGTCAGACACATGATGCATGTCAAACACATAATGTAACTCACGGAAGCCAGTTAGCCACGTGACGGATGTATGCTAGACTCTATACACACACACATACACACACACATGTCAGCCAGATGGAAAACAGGCACTAATATTTACCCACAAATCAGAAGTAGGAGACTGAGGAAAGAAGGAGGCTGAGTAGAGAAGGAGGTTGGCAGCCAGTAAGAGATTAGCTGTCACTCTGACAAGCAGTTGGGCATGTCACTCTGTCCATCGCTCAAGTGTAAGGGTAGGCAGTGAACAGTATAACTGTGTCACAATAAATCCTCTTATTCCCAAAGTATCTCTACCTCACCTTCACTTATGATACAAGATAGACAGAGGTGGGAGTGACACCGAGAAAGACCTACCTCGGGACTAGAGAAATGAAAACCCACAAATACACAACATCCACGCTATCCGACGCCTTATGACGCTTTACATTGGTAGCAGCCCAGATTAATCTATACTGGCGACATAGGTGCCTCGCCAATCTACAACTACCATCCCAGCCTCCTAAGCTGCTACATTTGGCAGCAGCAGTACTCTACTCTACTCTACTCTACCCGACACTGATGGCAACGAATCTCTACATTATCCACATTATGGACACTGGTGACACCTACCTACCCATTATTTTTATGTGTCCAACTCTGGGCATAGGTTTCACAACCTGCTCCCAAGGCCCAGTAGTCCTCCTACATACCATACACCTCTACATGTCACCACTTTGGCGTGAACACCCACCGTCCATTCTGAATACATGCTAGGGCTGTCTCATGCTGGATGAGTGTATTGGTGTTAGCGAGGGTATTTTTACGTCAGTGGGTCTTTTGGTAGATCAGTATAGTCTGATTTTATGGAATTCAAATCCTTAAACTGTTTTCTGCTCAAGTGGGGATTTGAACTTGGGTCCAGTAGGACTGCAGGCCACCTCTCTACCGGTAAAGCCACCGCCTACCCCTGCCTTATTAACACTAGCACCATATTTCAGTAGTTATCTGCTGTTACAAATCAGCACTCAAAGACATGACAATATTAGGCTAAGTTAAAGTAAATGTATATATAAATCCCATCGTTCTTTATCTGTCTCGTCCACTATCAGGGCCACTGGACTGGGATAATGGGTGATGTTGAATTCGGACGAGCAAACTTCACTTTAAGCCTAGCCATGACCCAGGAGCGAGCAAATTCACTGGATCCTACCATGATGTACCACATAGAGGCCCTCAGCTTCATCACAGCCAAGAGTCAGAGTGCACTCTGGCCGAAGCTCTTCACTCCTTTCCAGCGTGAGTTAAAGTAGGATATCGCAGCAAAACCAATAGGGAGGGTTGTGCCGCAACTCGAATCCCTTCTGAAATTCACTAGCTCGGCAGCTATTTCATCTGTCCCCTTCCATCTTTAACTCTCAGCAGCAAATCTTACAGTACTTTCCTGCACTCCTTGCCAGTCACGTGTGTTAAAGTAATTCAGCCTCAACATGAGGCCAAATCAGTATTTCCAAAGTGGGTTAGATGGGCCATTTCAGCCCAATGACAGCATAAGTCAGGCTAGGTAATTCTTGTGTAAGTCATAGTAGAAATTTTCCAGATTGACAGTGTAAGATTTTTCATTGTAAGTCAGTACAAGAAATTCCAGTGTAAGTCAATGACAGATTTCCAACATAAGTCTATCTGTCTGTTGCCACCACAACAAATCGCCTCAATGTCGCCCCGTCCTCCGTCATTTCACTGCCCTCCTCCCAGTTCACACCCACCTCTCTCAAATACATCGCCACTCCATCCCCCATCTCATCCTCGGCCTCTCCTCCCTCTCCCTCCCTCCAGCTCCTTGACATACACTCTCTCCTATCCTCTCGCTCTCCACCATCTCCACATGGCCAAACCACCTCAGTATATTTTTCCAAACGCTTTCTGTCACATCGACACCCACACTACAACGCTCCTTCACCTCCTCCTCTGGCAGTCTGTCTCTCCATGAAACTCCACATGCGCCTCTCAAGTAACTTATCTCCACCAAAACTCTTGACTTCTGTCCTTCCAACAACGTCAAAGATTCATTTTCATACGTTAGAGTTGGTATCACGATACTCTCCTGCAGCAACTTTTGTACCCCATGCACACTTCCATCTTTCTTATCACTGTTTTTAAGGAACCAGCAACCTTTCTTCCATGTTGTACCCTTTCAAACACTTCATCCTCTAAACTTCCATCCTTACTTTTCATACTACCCAAGTACTCCAATGCATTCACATTTTCCATTTCCTTATCATCTTACCTCACAGTACATAAGATGTCTTCATCTCTCTCGAAGACCATAACTTTTCTCTTCCCTATATTCACCTTTACATTCCGTTTATTACACATTCTCCCAATCATTCACCAAACCTTGTAATTCTACTTTGTCTTCACTTAACAGTACAGTATCATCTGCAAACAACAGAACAGGAAGTTTCCACAAGCTGCCCTCTTTTATCAGGGCCGCTTCAGCATCCATGTCCTACCTTGTTTCTGTTTTACAACCCCATCCATACAAAGACTGAACAGTCATGGAGACAGGCACATCCCCTTTTTGATTCAACATTCAGATAGAAAAATTCGCTCAGTTCACAGTCCATACGTAGTACAACCTTAGCATCCCCATACTCTTTACGGCATTCAACTTCCCATTTACTCCATATATTCTTAATATTTTCCACATTCCTTGTTTATCAGCTCTGCCATAGCCTTTCCCGAGATCCGCATACAAATTCCTTCCCTTCTCTTGAAACTTTTCCACTAGTCATAAGAATATCTGATCTACACAACCTCTTCAGTTCCGAAAATTTCCCTGTTCTCCAGCTAGTTCCTCTGTGGTTTCCCTTTGTCAATAAGTACCCTGCCATATACTTTTCCTCTTATAGTCAGAGAAAAAATGCCCTTATGATTACCCCACACTTCTTTCTCCCCTTTTCCTTTGTACATGGGAATTATTAAACCTGACTTCCAATACTTTGGGACTTCGCCTTTCTTCTTGGCCAATATACACATCTTCCATATCCATTCTACTACTATATCTCCCCCATACTACATGATTTCACCACGCGTTGGTCGATGCATCAAAATTTAACGTTAATGCTAATAATTCCAGTGTAAGACTCTGTATGATATTTAAGTTCATGCATGTAATCCCAGTGCAAATCAGTGTAGGAAATGTTACCTTAAGTCAGTGTAGGACTCTGCAACGTCAGGCCAGTGTAGGAAACACCCACATGAAATCAATGAAGGAATTTCCAGCGTGAGTCAAAGTGGGAAAGTCTTTCATACATTCAAAGTAAATCAGCGTGAGAAATTTCCATCTTAATATCAAAGTGAATCGAAGTAGGCGATCCCAAAGCAAGTCAGAATATTCCAGCATGAGTCAAGTAGCAACTGCTTTGACAAAATAAACAATTCAAAAACACACAAAGCGTGAGTTAGTTGTCCACAGTTTCAACATCGGTTTTAGCATACATTTTCAGAATGAGTCAAAGTGTGCAAAACAGATGAGAATGACATTATTATCCTTCTCCGAAGTGATGGACCCTGAGGGTGGGCCACTGTTTTCCAGTGTTTACAAAATTAAGGATGGTTCACCAGCCGGCTTTTAGTGGTGACAATTCATGACTGTGAAACATTCAGACACCCCTTATCTTTTGGTCACACACCCATATCTTATCCACCCATCTTTGTCTTGACCTATCACGCCTGAGTAACATGGAAGGCCAAGACGAAGATGGAAGGGCTTGAGAAGCAGATATTTGAAGAAGCATGGTCTGGTGGTTGTGCATACAGAACAACTAACAAAGATATTCCTCGAAGAGATAAGGTCATCGCAATAAACATCTGTAGTGGCCACTGAGTTGCATTTTATTATTTCCTGTACAAACAGAATATGTCCCAGAATCTCTTCCTGCGCCACATTATATTATTATATTTAAGTCCCAAAATCTCATCCCGCGCCACATTATATTATTATATTTAAATGAACTAGTCTCAGGTACCCCCTTTACTGCAAACTTAAATTGATGTACTTGAAATGCAGTGGATATTTGTTATAAGTCTGGTGATGTATACGAAGGATGACATTTTTACATCAATTTATATGTGCATACCAGTTCTTTATTACATATTACCTTATTAAATTTCAATTGCAATGAACATATGAGTGTGTGAGGTGGGGTCTGTCTGCAACAGGGATTTGCTCTGTTACTTTTCTACCGCAATCAGACCACCACAGTCGTCTTCATTTACACACTACCTTCTATTAAACACTTCTTGCAACGAAGGCGTGGGTGTATGAGGTGTGTTTTGTGTGATAGTGTTGAATTATAAATTTCGTTTCCAAGCTTCATTAATATTTTTTTTGTTCACCTATATACACCAGATTCTCTTCACACTTCAATTCCAGCAAAGGTCTGGGTGTGTGTGGTGGTGTCTGTGTGTTGTGGGGTTCTGCTTTACCAATTCTTCTACCACATTCAAGCCAGCATCTCCTCCTCCCGCCTCCTAGACTCCCGCGCCTCCATGCACATTCTGGCTTCTTTCCTCAGCCAGTCCCTCAGTGGCTACCTCTGGCTCTCCACAGGCAGGGTGAGGATGAACCACACCGCCTTTTCATCATTGCCTGCATTTATTTTACACATGCTGTTATCTTTAGTGGAAAAGTTTCCAGAGAAGGGAAAGAAGTTGTATGCAGCCTTCATGGATTTGGAGAAAGTATATGACAGGGTGGATAGACAAGAATTGTGGAAGTATTAAGAATATTTGGCGTAGACGGGAAGCTGTTGAATGCTATGAAGAGCATGTATGAGGGTGGTAAGGCTGCAGTGCGTGTGGATAGTGAACTGAGTGAGTTTTTGTATTTGAAGGTTGGGTTGAAAAAGGGATGTGTCATGTCTCCATGGTTGTTCAGTCTGTATATGGATGGGGTTATAAAATAGGTACAAGGTAGGGCGGTGGATGTTGGAGTGGCCCTAATGAGAGAGGGCATTGTTTGGAAACTCCATGTACTGTTGTTTGCAGATGATGCTGTGTTCTTAAGTGAAGACGAAGGTGAGCTGCAAGGCTTGGTGGAGTTTGGGAGTGTGTGTAAGAAACGGAATCTAAAGGTGAATTTAGGGAAGAGTAAAGTCATGGTCTTCAAGAGAGGTGAAGTCAGTGAATGTACAGTGAGGCTGAATGATGAGGAAATGGAAAATGTGAGTACATTTAAGTACTTTGGTAGAGTGATGAGTAAGGATGGAAGTTTGGAGGATGAAGTGCTTGAAAGGGTACAACAAGGAAGAAAGGTCGCTGGTTCCTTGAAGGCAGTGATAAGAAACAGGGAAGTGAGCATATAAGTGAAGAAGTTATTACATGACAGTATTGTGATACCAACTCTAACATATGGAAGTGAAGCTTGGACGTTGTTGGAGGGACAGAAGTCAAGAGTGAGAGCAGTGGAAATGAGTTATTTGAGAGAAGCCTGTGGAGTCACATGGAGAGAGACTGACATATGAGGATGTGAAGGAGCATTGTGGTATGGATGTGGATGTGAGAGGAAGCGTTAGGAGAAACACACTGAGGTGGTTTGGCCATGTGGAGAGCATGGAGAGCGACAGAATGACGAGGAGAGTGTATGTGAGTGAGGAGGAGGGGGAGAGAGGGAGGGGAAGGCCAAGAATGAGATGGAGGGATGGAGTGGAGAGGTATATGAGAGAGGGGTGTGTGAATTGGGAGCAAGGCAGTGAAATGGTAGGGGACAAGGTGACGCGGAGGCAATTTGTTTGTGGCCACCCCGTATGGGATTAAGACGTCTGGCAATAGATAGATATATGGATAGATGCTGTTACTCAGGATATAGTGACACACACACACACACACACACACACACACACACACACACACACACACACACACACACACACACACACACACACATCAAAGGCATACTCTCAACAGTCATTTTAGAAGCTGGTGCCACATCTGGGTGCTACCGTCCTTATTAATGTAATCCTTTTTCCAATTAAATAATGGAACAGACACTTTATTTCCCTAATGCTCCATTGATTCAAATGGTTTTGGCAATTTGGAAATATGTAAGCTCTTATTTGATCACATTATCTGATACAGTTATATCGATGGTAGGAATGTTATTATAAACTGTTCAGTGACAAGTCTAGCAAATTCATGTATCGCTACCGTTATAATCTGGTGTTCATTTTAAGTCATGATATCACGATGTCGACTCAGGACGGCCCTATTCTAAATTCAAGTTTATACATTGATTTGGTGACATGCAAAAACATGCAAAAGAGAAATGCAGATAAAAAAATGAGAGATAATGAAGACTTTTATAGTGTTACGTCCCAATCCCACACTGCCACAGGCTCCAGCAGCAGTAGTTCATTATCAGAAGGACGTTGCCCCGTAAGTTGTTCTTCCTAGAGGCAGCCTTTCAGTGTACAACAACACAGAGCAGCTCAGGTGTTGTAAATAAACACTGGCATCTAAAGTTCACTGTCTTTATTTTCCAGATAATTACACTTAGTGCTTGCTAATTACACTGTTTTCAGAAGTACCGGAGCTATACAATCTTCACTGAAATTTCACTTAATGCTTGCCAACTTCACTTCACTATTTTCACAAATACCGGAGCTATACAATATTCACTGCACTGACACTGAACTTCAATCAAACTGAACTGAAAACTGATTAAAATTGCTCTAGTCTCTTCCCCATCCTTATATAAGCTTCCTATACTCTAGACTGATCTACAACTTTTTCAAAGTTTTCGTGGACTCTCGAAGGAGCAACTGTTACAAGAGTTACCAACCCGGAGACATCCAAAATATGCCAGAGTTTTCTTACACTGCATACGACTTAAATATTTAGCATACAAACTGAGATAAAATTACATTATTTAACAATCATGTAAAAAAAAAAAAAAAAAAACAGAAAAGGAGCATAAAATGTATTCCATAACTTTACAAAATACCTCAGCTTACAAATAGCAAGCTAACTGGCAACTCTGACTTGTAACTGAAAAATCTGAGAAATACTGAAAAACCTTCCAGTACTTTCTATCTAGCAAATCCCGCTTCTCAACATTACCCCCTCGCTAATCCCTTGTCCCGACAATACTACACAACGTATACAAACATAACCGTTAATCTTAATGAAACATCTAATTATACACAAAATAAACCTTCAACTATGCCGCATCCGACAACGTCCATGCTCCTCCACACAGTCCACTCCTCCTGAGATGGAATGGAATGGAGTATGAAGTTTAGGCCAAAGGCCAAGCACTGGGACCTGAGAGGTCATTCAGCGCTTTGATGAGTGAGATATGAAAGATGATAGTTTAAAAGAATGAGTATACAAATAGAGAAAACTGCTACACAATAATCATGCAACTAAAATTCGTTGGTAAAATGAAAACAGATATAGACAGCAAGCCCTAAAACATAACTATAACACTAATCACAGCTTGCAGTATAGCCCTGTCTCCTTTAAAAACGTCATAAGGCTAGAAACATTTGCCCTGTTACCTAAAACAACTGATAGGGATCCCCTATTTGTTAAAAATTTCACCCGAGAAAGGGCATAGGTCAGACAGTCCAATAAGATATGCCTGCAAGTTATTGTGAGATGACAGAAGTCACACTGAGGTGGGACCCCTCGGTCCAAAAGGAACCCATGAGTCAAACGCGTATGGCCAATTCGCAGCCTAGTCAACCTCGTCTCCAAACCCCGACAAGCCTGAGAAGAGGATGACCAGGCATAGACCGAAGGCTGTATCTCTTTATACTTCGAGTTGTTGGCCAGGGAGGGGAAAGCCCATCTCGCCTGCCACTCAGACCAAACAAAGTTATGGATAACTGTCTTCAAATCAGAATAGGGAACCTTATTATACCCAACAGAAGGAAGACAACATGCTGATTTTGCCTCTTTATCAGCAAACTCTTTCCAATAGAGACCAACATGTGACGGTATCCAGCAGAACGAAACAAATTTATACCTTGCAGCCAGGTGCCAAAACCAAGACTGAATCTTCTTTATTATAGGGTGGAATGTATTAAACTGCTTAATGGCGGTCAAGCTTCCATAGGAGTCTGAATATATTATAAACGTCTTTCTCGGCATTGAGTAAGCCGCTTCAAGAGCCTTCTCCATTGCAGTTAGTTCAGCAGTGAGAACAGAGGCATTGTTTGAAAGCCATCCAAGATGTACACCCCCTTTATGGACAACAGCACAGCCTACACCAAGGGGTGACTTTGAGCCATCAGTATACAACTTTACTGAGTCCCTGTGGTGAAGGTCATGGCGCAAAAACTTTGATTTAGTTTCTTCATCTGAAGAGGTTTTCCTACATATGGTTTTGGGACACACATTAGGTTCCGGAATGAGCCAATAAGGGAGATTGCTGTAGCTTACTGGTTCAATTTTTTGCTCCCTCAGCGATGCGCCACCCACGGGTAACATGCGAATCTGGAATGGTATAGAGGCTCTTGGACCACAGAACTTAGACATGTCACACTGCAGCAGAACATCAACACAAGGATTGGTGTAGCGATTGCTCTTAATTCGCGCAATGTAGTGAAGCCCTAACTCATGCCTACATAAGTCCAGAGGAAGCTGATCTGTATCTACATATAAACTCTCCACAGGGGAAGTGGAGAAGGCACCCGAGCACAGTCGTAGACCCGTATTGTGGAGCACATCAAGCTTATGAAGTTTAGTCTTACATGCAGAGGAATAAATTTGGCAACCATAGTCAATCTGTGACTGGCACAAAGAGTTGTAGAGCCTGAGAAGGGAGTTCCTATCAGCACCCCAATCAAAACCAGAGACCACCCTAAAGATATTCAATGATTTCTTGACTTTAAGCTTCAGATAATCAATGTGCTGTGACCAAGAGAGACGTGACTCAAAGATCATGCCCAGAAACTTAACCTCCTTCTCAAAAGGGATGATGTCATTGTTTAACTTTAAGTGTGGGACAACCTCCTTGCGTATGCTTCTAGTGAAGCTGACTGCAACAGTCTTGGAAGGTGAAAAGCAAACACCATTATCATCAACCCAACGACAAATAGTATTTATGGATTTTTGAAGGTGATGACTAATCTCGAATGCGTCATAGCCAGACACACAAATTGCCACATCATCAGCATACAGGAAGCCCAACATGAAGCGGGAAATCTGATCGATAGCCACAGCAAAACAGGTGACGCTAAGAATGCTGCCTTGGGGAACACCCTCCTCTTGCTTATAAGGGCTGGATACAACATTTCCAACACAAACCTTAATGTAATGTTCCAACAAGTAGGAGCGGATAAAACGAAGCATATTTCCCTCTATGCCATATCGAGACAGCTGAAGAAGAATACTAGTGTGCCTGGTTGTGTCGTATGCCTTCTCAAGGTCAAAGAACACCCCAATAGTCTGACAATGGTTGGCAAAGCTTTGCTGGATTTTATTTGAGAGGATCAGGAGGGGTTCTAGTTTCGAACGGTTCTTCCGAAACCCAAACTGGTAGGGAGAAAGCATCTTTTCAGATTATAAGTACCACACTAACCTTGCATTAACTAGCTTTTCCATCATACAAACACAGCTGGTTAGTGCAATAGGCCTATAAGTGGTAGCCAAAAGGGGATTTCTGTTTAGCTTGCTGACGGGAATAATGAGGGAAACTCTCCAACTAGCAGGAAAAATGTCAGTTTCACAAATTTTGTTAATGATCTTTAGGAGGAACTTCGTAGCCACAGCAGGCAAATTTGTGAGCATTGAATAAAGGATGTTGGCCTCACCTGGAGACGTAGAGGTAATCGATGACAAAACGTCTTCCAGTTCCCGAAGTGTGAACGGAGCATTATAGGCAGCATTGCAAGAAGATGGAGAAGGTAGAGGCATGGCAGGAATACCATTCCCTGATATCAGAGAGGACTTGGAGACATCAACAAAATGCCTCCCTAAGGTTTCACCTAACCTCACCAGGATCAGTGAGGAGGTCGCCACCTATTTTCAGTGTCGGGTTGGGAGATGGGATAAATTTGCCGGAAAGCTTCCTAATTTTCCTCCATATAACCCTAGCGGCAGTCTTGAAATTAATTCTGTTGATGTAAGATATCCAAGAGTCCCGCTTAGCCTTTCGAAAGTAGTGATGCTGCTTTGCCATGGCACGTTGGTAAATTTGGTGTGTGGCAGCTGAGCCACTGGTCTTATAACGCCGATAACATTTCCTTGTAATTTTCCTTAGTATGGCACAGGTTTTATTCCACCAGGGGACCGCAGGTCGATGCGGTTTACCTTTTGACATAGGGATGGCCACACGGGCACTGCCCATAATTGCAGCAACAAAATAATCATAGGCTTCCAAGTGACTAGAGAAGGACTCGAAAGGCCTAGCCAGAAGTATACCATTTTTATAATTCAACCAATCAGCCTCCCGACCCCTGCACCTAGGAGAGGAATGAGCAGGGACATTTTCACACACTTTAAATGGACTGGGTAATGATCGTTTCCATTCAGGAAAGGATTTACTGACCAATGATAATCCATAAGGATGGAGGGAGAACACAAGTTCAAGTCAATAGCGGAGGAATCTCCACTACAGACATTGTGGTAAGTCATAGACCCATCATTGTAAACTGAGATATTATGCAATTGGAGTATGTCACCTATAATCCTCCCACCAGCATCCAAAATTGTGCCACCCCTTTGTGGATTATGGGCATTAAAGTCCCCAAGAACGAGAATGGGGACATGAAGCTGACGGATTAAGTCTTCAATGTCCTGCTCACTGAAACCACCACCAGGTGGAAGATACAAGGAGCATATCGTGAGCGAATATTCCAATACAACCGTAACAGCAACAGCTTGGAGAGTTGTCTGCAACTGAACAGAAGAGAGCTGCAAGGACCTGTGAACAATTATTGCTGCACCCCCATGCGCCCTATTTCCTGGAGGAGGGGGAGACCCGTGAAAGACATAATTCAATCCAGGATTGTATACCTCAGAGCCCAACATGGTCTCCTGGAGACAAACGATACCTGGATCAAAGTCATGCATCAGAACTTTTAGTTCCTCAGACCTAGAGTAAAGACCCTTACAATTCCATTGCAGGATGTCAGAATGGAACATTACCTCCTAACATCAGAAGCCCCAACCTTTCCATTATGTGGTTGGGAAGATGAAGGCACATGTTCGGTATCACGGTTCAATGACAGACGACGGCTCCTCACGGACTTGTCAGCATCAGATTTGGTGACTGGAAACTTAGAAGTTTCAGACGAAACAGACACAGGTTTTTGTCACCTCAGGAGGGGATGGACAACTGTTCAGATGCTACAGGGGGGTCAGAGACAGAAGGTAAAGGAGAGACATCCATCGAATGGTTGTCGGCTGGACAGTCCTTATCAAGATTTGAGAAGTTATTGGTTAGTGGAATACCACCAGTATCCGTAGGGGGAGAACAGTTCCGAGATCTCTTAGAATGGGGAGGACAAGTGAAGTCATTGTCAGCCTTTGCATTCGTTGTACAAGAGTGCTGCCTCACAGAGGGAGCAACCAAACTTTGCTTTCTGCTTGACTTTGAAGGACGAGGTGACAACGACATTGCTCGAGAGTGCTTCCCCACAGAGGGAGCAACCGCACTCCACTTACTGACGGCCATTGAAGTACGAGGTGACAATGACTGGGCAGAGGACGACTGAGAAAAGGAGGGACCCTTACCAGAGACAACACCAGTACCACGAAGGGCTTGGGATGAATGCAAATCTGAAGTTGGAAGACCAACAGAAGACTTGTCACCAGAAGCTGGAAGAGGCTTAGCAGGTGACTAAGGGTTATTCTGCTTAGTGCTGCTAGTAGTAGTGCGAGGAAGTTGAGGGGACTGTCCGTCAGAACGATGGGATCAAAACCCTTGGACGATACTTGAAAATTTGGAGCTAGGGTGTTTGTGGGCCGTCAACAACGGATGCTGAGCGCTTCCATAGCTAATATGCTCATTATCTGCAAGCGGAATGATTTCCTGCTCTAACTAGTACAGTACGCATATTTTTGAATTCGGAGAGTGATCACCACCACAATGCTTGCAGAACTTAGAGTTAGAGCATGATTCAGGGTCGTGACTGAGAGAACAAAAGAAGCATATCTTCTGACTTTTGCAGGAGTCCTTCACATGACCATATTCGAAACAGTTATAACATTGTGTTGGCCTACGGTGAAACTTCTTGACATGAAATCTCAGATGTCTGATTTTGATGTAGTCCGGCAGATGAGGTGATGAAAATGTCAGACAAATAGCGGAATTTGTGTCTTTCAGCTTCTTTACCTCAATTACATTTGCAGGACAATGACGCAGTATCTCTTCATCCTTAAAGTCACAAAGATCACTGCTGTAAATGACTCCTTTAGCAGTGTTGAAGGTTTTCTGTAGGAAGACAGACTGAAGAACCGAGTCAGGAGATGGAATAAATTTAGACAAAAGGGCGGCCTGTGTGTCATTCCCCGCTTTAATTAACAAATTCCTCCCATGCCTCTTTAAATTCCCCTCAGGGATTTTTCCTATTTTCTTCTCGAGGCATTCAGATCCTTTGATAAAATTGGTGAGTCCGTCCTTATGTGGGGCAACATGCCAGTATGGCCTAAGAATGTCTCTAGGAATGTCAGGAATGCCGTCATCATCCTCAAAAGGCTTTGGTATGAAGTCAAAGTCATCGTTAGACAGATTTGCTGCACTGGAAAGTTTAGCCTTGCATCTAAGTGACGCTGTACCTTCATCTATAGGTCAAAGAGCAGCCAATGCAGAAGTGCTCTCACAGAAGGTAACGTAAGCATCAAATGAAGCTCCATCCTCACAGAATATCAACTTTATCCTGCTCATGACACCAAAAGGCCTCATGCCAGCATAAAGAGTATCATATGCTATTGTTTCCCAGATTCTGGCACAGAAAAGCACCCTTAAATGCGGGTTGTCAAGGGCAGGAGACTCAAACATCTGGCCGCCTTCCAGACGAGCACCAAATTCGGGGGGAGTAGTAGTCATGAATATAAGAAAAAACCTTCATTACCCCACCCCTCCACCCACCATGGAGCCCAACAAGGGGAGGTCAGATGCCAGGGAAAAGACCACTGGCGACCCCAGAGGTAGTGGGAGAGTATACACAGGTAACCACTGGGAGACCCGGACGAGGGTGACCCCAGGACGATAGGAGCCACCAGGCCCCCCAGTGCCCAATTAACCCTAGCCAATGCATGACCAGCCGATTGACCTGGTCGGGCCCAACCAGGGTGCACCGTGCAGCATCGCTTAACCTCCAGGACTCCCGTCTCCCAGAGTTGCGGGACGTCACGCATGGCAAACACATGGGGAGGCAACAGTCCCGCCCTAGATGGCAAGTGGGCAGGGACTAGCATCACCAGCAGACCTCCTCCACCAGTGATGTAGGGGGTGCTTTAGTCCACGACACTGACAAATGCTGAACCCTACAAAGGTAGGCATGCCTCCAAAGTAGGTGGCACTGCCAGCCACGCTTCAAGCCCCACCACCACATCAAGGTGACCCCCCTCAGCGGGGCCTCCTGGGATGTCTTGGTCCTCTTCCTGGTTCACTTATTCCATTGGGAAACTGTCACCATTCTCTTGTACTCCAGCTCCTTGATCCTCCTCAACGTCCTCGGCTGGGGTGATCATGATTCCTCGGAGATATCCCAGCTGTACTGTACTGTCCTAGCTGATGATACTGCCACAGACGATTCATGTGTACCACTTTTGGGCGAGACTTCCTGCCTCCCCGAATCTCATATGTTACGTCTGATAGGCGGTCAAACACAGTCTAAGGCCCAGCCCATGTGCTCTGCAGCTTCAGTGACTGTCCTTTTTTCCAGTGAGTATTGTATATCCAAATTTTGTCACCATCCTTGAAGTTCACCTCACTTGCCTTGGCATCATACTTGCGCTTCATCACTTCATCTGAAAACTCAAGGGCTCCTCGCACTTGATGCTGTACCTCAGCCAGCCTTTCCTGAAGATACTTTGCATAGCTGGAGGTGTCTGTAGGCAGCTCCTCGCCAGGTGGTCTTCCCATTAACAACTCAACAGGTAAACGTAACTCGTGGCCCAGCATCAGTTTTGCAAGGGTCTAGCTGGGATGGCATATCGGGATGCAGACCAAAATGCCATCAACAATGAAAGTGATTTCTGGTCTCATTTCGTCTGTCCCTGTACACAGCACTTGGTCAGTTCGTGTCGCAGGGTCTAGTTGAATTTCTCCACCATGCCATCTGACTGTGGTCTTAGTAGGGTCGGCCTGCTCTTGTTGATCCCTAGTAGCTTGCTGCTCTCATGGAACACAGCAGACTTGAGGTTTCTACCCCGGTCTGAATGTAGCTCCTGTGGCATTCGAAAATGACAGAAAAACTGGTCAACCAACACCTGAGCAAGTCACAGCCTCTTGATCTGGGATGGCATATGCTTCTGGTCACTTCGTGAAGAAGTCCATGGCGACACATATATACCGGTTTCCTCTTTCAGTCAATGGCAAAGGTCCAGCAATGTCCACCATGACTCTTTCCATCAGTGCACCCATTTAGTACAGCAGGAGATGGACGCAACCGTGTTTCTTGGGTCCCTTCATAACACAACATACATCTCAGGCCTGATACCATTCTTCATCATCCTGACACATGCCAGTCCAGTAAAACCCTTGTTGCTGCCAGCTTAGAGCTTTCTTCACTCCCAGGTGCCCTCAAGTGATCTCGTTATGGGACTCATTGAAGATCCCAGACCTCATTTCTTCAGAATCACCAGTTTCCAATACTTGCCGAGGCCATCGGGTGTCTCCCACTGATGCTCCAGTAGTCCATTGTTCAAAGGAAGAAGGTCCCATTGCCTCCAGTAGCTTTTAGTCACAGGGCTAAATCTGGAAACCTCTTTCCAAGATGGTCACACTGTATTCTGCTGTAGCCACTTTAGCACCGGTTGTACTGTAATTCTGCATCCTCCATCTGCATCCTCTTCAGATCTTCTTCAGCTGCACTGGTCCTGTCACTATAGTACAACGGCATTTCTTGCTAAAGATTCCCATTCCTGATACATTGCATACCGTCTGTTCTTCCGTCGTTATGCACACTATAAATAATGATTCTCTCGCATTTCCTCAGCAGTGGGGCTTCTTGGGAAAAACTGGCTGGTTGTTGCCTCTTGTCATCATGCGTTACTAATTCACCCTCATCCTTCTCGTCTCCTGCAGCCTTCTTCTTGCCGTCATTTCATATGGACAATCATAGCTGAAGTGTCCCACCTCACCATATATCCAACACAGATTTGTTGCAATCGTGAGTTTCCCTGCACTGTTTGGTTCTTGCTCCTTCTTCCATTTGTAACAATCCTCCTTTTCATGTCCTGGCTTCCAGCTGAACTAGCAACCTACTCTGGTCTTCTCCTGTTCCCTCTTCCACTTGTACCAGTCCTCTTTCCTATGTTGAGGCTTTTCATAGTGTCAGCAAATTTTTCTGCTTCATGGACCTGCCTCTTTCTTGCTTTGAATCATGCACTACGACTTGCCAGAAAAGTGGACATACTGCACAGGATGAAGACTCAAATTCTACAGCCCTGACATGTGCTTCTTGCGTGCTTCTGGGTGTGCCTGCCTCACTTCCACTTTCAATCCTGCATTATCAAGAGCATCGATGAATTGGTCCTTCAGAAGAATAGCCAACAGGTTAAGTGCTACTCCAGGGTATGCCTTGTATGCCATATTCTCGAAGTCATGAGCAGGCCTTTTAACCCCTACACACCAGGGGTTTTCTAATGTTGCACGCTCCTCCCCTATGGGGTATATCTGTGATGGAAAAAAATATCCTTACTTCAAACCCTAATATCTGCCAAACTATAACAGAGAAAAAATTAAAGATACATAAGACTCACCAACTCTTCCTCATTCAAATGAAAGTATCCCCACATCTTCAGGTGGTCCCGTTGATGAGTATGGATAAGTTAAAGTTCAAAGGGTGGCAGGAAGACGCTTGTAGCTATACACATCAACTGGCGTTGCTCTGCACCCAAAATCGTGATGGTTACACACGTCAACCAGCGCGCAGGGGTTAAGGACTCGTCTCGAGCTCATACACGGGTCCAGAATCTTGCTCAATAAACCTCAGTCTGGTATATGGTCCCATCTCTGCACTCCAGTACTTCTACTAGAATTGATAACTGTTCCTCCCTTCACTGACATCTGGCCCAGAATTTCCATTGTGCAATCCTTGAGGCTAGTAGAAAGCTGCACTGCCCTCTGCCTATCATCCCAACCATTCTGATCAGTAAGTAATTCAAACTGTGCACTGTAAGCCTCCCAAGATACTCTACCATCAAAGTATTTTCTGAAGTTTATTTTTAATTGTATCTCCATTATAGCCATGCACTTCACCGGTTTGGGGCCTAAAAACTAGGACTTAAAACTTCTGTATTCTGATTATCAACCCTGTAATGCTACCTTTGCTACCTTTAGGTGCTTGGGATCCGTCAAGATCCACAATACACTGTCCATTCTTGTCATATGCTCCTGTACAGTAATCTGAGGCCCAGCAGTGCAATATTTCTCTACAATCTCAATTTTTTCACTAATTATCGTCACATGGTCGCCTACATGCTTCAATTAGTTATCTACATGCTGTCTGCACTCCATCACTAGTCCCTCACAAATCTTCAGCTGGTTGTCTATGTGCTGTCTGCACTTCATCACATGGCCGACTACTTCAAACCTTCTGCTAGCATAGCTCAGCATATACTTCCTCCTCCAATAGTTGCTGCTCTTCCTTCATTTCCCCCATGAAAGCATCTAGCTGTCCTTGCATCCTCAGTTGCAATTTCTTCTGTTGCTTCTGTAATGCCTATTGAAGATGTTCCTCTTTGCATTGCACTTTGATTTAATTTTATGCCTGTAATTGTCCTTGCAATTCTTTCTGTCCTTCATTCTGTGCTTGTAGTTGTTCACTATGTGCTTGTAATTGTACACCTTGTGCTAGCAATAGCTTTTTAACTGCAGCCAGCGATGCCTCCTCATGCCTTGCATGGCCTCGTGTTTGTACTCCTTCTAATATCCATGTCGAAGGTTAGACTCACTCGTTCGTTTCGTTTGTTCGTTTCGCTATTAAAGGTCCAACATGCTTGCATGTGTCGGACTTGGTCACCTAATGGCGGCTCTCCATGCTGCATGATCCATTGCAGCCTCCCTGTTCAATCCCTTATCCCTGAGGTCACACTTAACCCCTTAACCGAGGGGCATCACTTTCGTGATGCTTGGGAGCAAGGAATCATACCACGGGGCATCGCTTTTGTGATTCTGTGTTATTTTGAATTCACCCGGGCTTCCAAGTGGGGGCTTGTATCATCTATCAGTACTGCCAATGTCCAACACTAGTCAGCACTCCTAATCTCATCTGTACTCCCATCCATTGTTGACAATTTAGCCATTTCTCCCCGTTCTTGACTCCCCTCCCTACCCCCCCTCCATTACCCTATCCTCTCGCCTGCCCGGCCGTGCTACACTAAGTAAATCTTCCCTGGAACTTTTCACTGATTTCATCCATTGAAATAAGCCCTATGTCCTATTCTTATACCAAATAATATATACAAGAAAGAAATAAGGCAAGTGAGAGTGCTATACACCTGGAATTGGCTAATTATCACCTGACAACACCTCACGTGCACTCGTTCGCTAATTTTCGCTGTTTTTTTCCCCTTGATATATGCCATATAATCTGTTTTCGTAATAAATATACATGTAAGGAGGGAAGGGAGAAGCCTAAGTGATATTTACATTCACCTGGAACTACCTAATTTATAATGTATTGTCTAGATTTCCTGCCAATCATTTGAGTGCTAAACATAGCTGTTTCAAGAGCTAACATTGAAAGCACTGAATATCCCCTATGTAGGCCTCTACCCCGGCCCTCCGTTATCAGTTTACTCTCATCTTCTGAAGTGGGAGTACGTATGTTTCTTCTTGCTGACTTCAAGGACTTTTTCACCCCCATGCAAAGGGCCCTGTGACCTTTACCCCCTACTAAACCTCGTGTGGAAAGAGGTAAAGGGCTGACAATTGATAAAAGAGTGACTACGATCTTTCTATTGAGTAAAACAGTGCAAGTGGAATTGTAAATAATGTGTAAATAATGTGTAAACAGCAAGTGAAAGTAATGAATGTAAATATACGTGAACAATGGAAAATAGTTTTATAAGTTACTTCAAGTGACAGTGCATAACACAGTGTAAATATAATAGAAATGTAAATAACGTAAATAAAATAGAGAACGTAAATAGAAATGTAAATGAGTAGTATTATAAGAATACGAGTATATACCCTAGAAGTAATGAAAGTGAAAGTTTCACTATAGCATGTCTGAATGCTATGAGTTATGAGAGTGAAGATGAAAGTGACATTCACTCTCAATGCTAGTATACAGGACGAGAAAGTGAATGCTACGTATTTTACTGAAAGAAATTGAATCCTTACAGTGACAATAAACTAATACTACTGAAGGAAACTTATGGATAAAGACTGTATATATATATATATATATATATATATAAGTGTTATATAGTAATAGAAATATAAAGTGTGAGGGGTTTTATGAATAATAAATGACAGAGTGCCTAGAGCGAACTAGCGCAAGTGCGACGATCAGACGCGCTCGTAATTTCCATTGCTTTCACAGTGTTTTTTTTTTTAGTATGGATCCCAAACTACTTGAAAATTGTAGAATAGTGTTTATAGTATTTGTATCTGGCTGTGGTAATCATATTACGGGCTGTCGGGAAGTGTAAAGTGGAGACTTCGTTACCCTACTTCAGAGGTCTCCACAAGTCCTACGGTAACCGACGAAAGCTCAACAATCATTCCAGGAGAAAGCTGAAGGTATGTGCCATAAGCATATGTAATTTTATTATTCTAGGACTAATAACTGATTTTTGGCAAATATTTTTTGAGAGTCTGTCGGAGCCCAAATAACCCCGCGGGACACGCAAGTCATTGGTAAACAAGCCCGCTGTGTAGGGGTTAATGACCTTGTCCCATGTCTTTCTCGGTCTACCCCTCACAACCCCACCCCCAGTATTAACACTTCTAACCTTCCTCACCCACTTATCATCCCCCTACCTCTCCACATGTCCAAACCATCTCAATCTACCTCTCCTCATCACAACACCAACACACTCCAGTCCCATCCTACCTCTCAACTCTTCCATTGTAAACTCACTGCACCACTTTAAGATCCCACTTCTGACACTGCTGTTACATCCCTGTCCCACACCGCCACAGACTCCAACAGCACTAGTTCAGCACAAGAAGGACGTTGCTAATTGAACTGTTCTTCCTAGAGGCAGCCTTTCAGGTGTACAACACCACTGAGTGTAATGATTTGAAATTTTATTCACCAGTGTAACGCAGGAAATTTTTAGCAATTATGGAGAATGGGGTAGTGTGATCTTATTAGAGTTTATGGGAAATGTGGTAGCGTGATCTTATTAGAGGGTTTATGGGAAATGTGATAGCATGATCTTATTTGAGAGGGTTTATGGGAAATGTGGTAGCGTGATCTTATTTGAGAGGGCGTGAGTAGTTAGATATTAGCACACCTTGCGGGCCACTCGGTCTCGTCTGGCTTAGAGGATAGCAAAACTCGAATTCGAAGTAACTTAACCTAAGATTTACTAGGCATTAAGAAGTGAGACAGATTACTCTTCATACTGTGCATGAACCCAAACGAAATAATAATGAGGATCTACATCACTAGAAATATGAAACTTTACAAGCTAAGTTAATGCTGAAAGAATACTGATACACGTGGACATATTAATCCCGTGGGCACAGTTGGACTCGCGGGAATATTCAAAGAATACTGATACACATGAATATATTTATCTCGTGGTCACAGTGGGACTCTCGTGAAGATTCAGAGATTACTGGTACAGATGATTATATTAATCCCGTGGTCACAGTTGGACTCTTCAGGAAGATTCAAAGATTATCACCAAGATATTCTCTTAAGATTAAACTTGTATAACTCAAGAATCGTATGCAGTAAAGTTACAGTAATTATATGAAGTGATTAAATGGATCAGCTGATATAATCGTTACTTAGGCTACATGAATTAGGGGAAAAGGAGGGAGTGATTGTGTCAGGCGTTTTGGCAGTGGTTTGAATGGACAATCTCTGTAATGATGGAGAGTGGAGCGGCATCTTGTTAATCACTACAAGAGGGATCAAGGGAAATATCACCAATTTAACTTACGTATATGAGGACTTATCACACGAGGGAAAGAGGTGGGGGGTGAGAGTTTGTGCACTAACCTGTAACGATGAAGAGTGAAGCAGCGTCTCATTGCTTGGAGCGGCTCTCCCCGCCTTTTATAAGCATCAACATAATGTTCAGGAATCTGCTAAAACTTTAACTGCTTACTTTGTAATAATCTGTTTCCACTACAACTCCAAAGAATACGAGACGTACGTTTGCACTCAATGTACGGATATAAATGACATACAATGTTAAATTTTTGTACTAAGCATGAAGGAACTTTAATCATAGTGAAGCCAAATCAGTTAGGAATCAGAACAGTTTTATTACTTATGTCAGATTTTATGCCTAAGTGACTGCAAACATGACTCAGTAACATGAATTTCGCGCTTCTCAAATGACTGTTATCAGCAATCTTACTTCAGACCTTCTCAATTCACCACTGCATAGTTCAAGAGGGGAATATTATTATTCAGCAGGTAAATCTCAAGATCAGAATACGAAGGTGGACATTCGCGATTTTTAATCCCTACTAAACTTCCGCGGTTATACTTCTTTGTTAATAACAGTTGGATCACTATATATAAACAACCCGCCCCCTCCCGACCACTTTTCCACCACTGACTCCCCCAGTCCTGAACATTTTTGGGAAAATTTTTTTTTGGCTTAAACCTCCGCTTTTGGTGAAAAACATCAAAAAAATCATAGAGAAATCGCTCACTGAGGTTTAAAATACTCGATACAGGTAGCAGTACCTCCTCACCTTACAGTGTTTTCTATCAGGTTGGCTGCAAAGAAAACGAGTTCTATGGGAGGGTAACCATTCCACACCACTCATAGACGGTATTTATTTATTTATTTGGTACGAATTTATATGTAGTACAAGAGTATATTGGTTTTCACACAGTAATATTGGCACTATAAGCATTGTTTCACTCACGAATCACATCAACATACCTGACCTTTTTTGGCGACATTACCTGATTATCATTTCTGACTGTTTCTTCCTCTAATGCTATGTAAAGTTTGTCCTCCACATTGTCACTGATTGGGGAATCACTCTGGCCCTGAATTTCATACCGTGGCACGACATATCCTTACTGGCCAGGTCACTGGTAACAGGTGAATTGCCGAGACAACGCCATGCGGGGGGGGGGAGGTCATGCTAGGTAAGGCATTGTCCCTGCCTGGCATCTTGTAGAGGAAGGTGTCCCGTGTATACGTACCACAAATCACCCGCGAAAATTAAAAATTGTGCAAATTAGGGATCTTGCAATAGATTCATGTTTATGTACGTCAGTGGGATTGGCAGTGACAACATGTGTGGACGTTCATTCACGTCAACAGAACGTGTCGGATTAATCATATTCACACCAATACTCAACTTGGTATTATCAATAACAGAATCATGCTCACATTATATCAATAAAGACTAAACTTAAATATTGAACTCAACGGTTAAATCATGAACCGTACAGACTATATTTATAATATTACCAAAGCTTAATTACAATACTAACTTATACTAACTTACACTACTACTTAAAATTATGGTACTACACGGGTCCTTTCTCCGGAAAAAAAAAATAACATCGGAAGTCAACATTCAAACCATTCATCTACATTTCCTAGGGACATGTGTGCAGATCGAACGGACTTACCAAATTTGACTGCAAACATGACTCTATGAACAAAGATTTCCCTAACTTTTCCTCCAATAAGTGTCACCTGTCGGTCTACAAGTAAAAACACGTACCCCAGGGAGTCGCTTCTCTGTCACGGTAAACTCTCCAAACCCAGTGATGAGGTGTGCCCAAGCCAACCTCCTGTCTGGGTGGCAACATTGTCGTCTCACCTGGACTAACCTGTACTCTCGCTGCCAGGATTGTCCCAAGGGTGCTATCCATTCACATAACCTACGGACTAATCGCATTCTCACTCTCATCCTTTCATTCTTATGCTTTCAGCTCTCCACCTAGCAGTTAACGAGCACCTTTCGGGTCCTGAAGTCACTGTTTCACCCTAGACCGTGTCAACTGTAACTTGAGGGATAGGTGCACACTGCCTCCCGAAGTAAGGTAACCTTCCCGCTGAAGTGGGCCTTGCCAAATACCCCAACTCTTGTGAACTCTCGACACAAAATGAAACTCTCTGAACTCTCACTGTCACTGTCACTAGTCAGCCAGCCCGACCCACACACATCTCACTAACCATCTCTTAACTTAATCCTGCAGTAACCAGCTTCGACACTCAACATTCTTCAGCAAGTCTCCAGGGAGGGCGTCTCTCACGGGGTGGTAATTGTTCATCAATCAGATCAGGTTCAAAGGCCACTTCCAGGGGTTCTAAGAGCCACTCTTCACTTCTATAACTGGACTTCACTTGCCCTGCGACTTGTTGTACCCTTTTCCCTGTGAACACATTCTCTACCACGTACACACTTCCGTTCATCAACACTTCCACTACATGGTACGGACCATCCCATTTCACATTAAGTTTTCAACACGTACCAGGTGCCACAGTTTCCTTCTTAATCCACACAAGGGTTCCAACTCCAACCGTTTGATTTTTCCGCCTTCGGTTTGCCACGTCTATATACAGACGAATCATCTTCTGGTGCGTTTCACAAATGAGATCATGGGCAACAGCCATCTCGTCTTCCTCACCGTCAACAGACGGTAAGGAAACACCGATCAGCCTAGGTGGATGGCGAGAGAAAAAGGCAAAGTAGGGTTGCTGTCCTGTGGATATACAGACTGCCTGATTCATAGTGATCTGACATGGCTGGAGTAGTTGGGGCCATCGGAGAGGATGGCCCTGACATAGGGCAGAGAGGACTGACATCAGGGTCCGATGCATCCGCTCGGTGACACCATTCCCTTGGAGATGATAGGGGTCGTGTAGTAGAGGGTAATTACATGTCGCTGGCAGAATCGCTGAAAGTCTTTGCCAATGAACTCGCCTCCGTTGTCCAGGACGATACTGCGAGGTGTGCCATAGTCTGCCACATACTGCCCAAGTTTGTCTGTGATGTGTGTGGATTGTTTTGTTTTGAGGGGGAAGAACCTAACAAATCGGCTACAATGGTCCATAACTGTAAGAACATAATGATAACCCTGGACTCCAGCAACCATATCTGTAAGATCTGTCCCAATCCTCTCCAGTGGCTTATTCACTGGAGGCAATTCCTTCCACTGTTGCTGCAATCCAGGGTCCTGTTTGAATCTCTGACAAGTTACACATTTTTTGACATTCACACACATCACCCTTAAGATTTTGCCAGTAATATAGTTTTCCAGCCTTTTTGATAATTTTCTTTTGTCCTAGATGACCAGTTCACTTATGTGCATGTTGAAGGGCCTGTACAACTAAGGCACGAGGGACTATGAGGCTGTAATGATGAGTGCCATCTGCTTTCTCTCTCACAAAATATAACACTTCATCTATTAAGCCAAACTGATCTAAGGTGGTTTTTGGTAGTCTTTTGGCGGGAACTCTACCACCTTCGAGATACTGTGCTAGTTCTCCCCACACAGGTTCTACTCTTTGACGGGCCTTCATTTGTTCTTGATCTAACCTGAGCCAGGTGGCTTCAGGTAGACGGACTACAAGTATTACTCGAACTGGGTGCGACAACTGATCTGCTATAAAATTGTCCATACCCTTGAGATACTGGATGGCATGGTTATATTCTCGCATCTCTAGGATCCACCGATTCATTCGAGGTGATTTAGTCTTCTGCTTGAATAAACTAGTGAGAGGTTGATCAGTAACTACGGTAAAACAGGTACCCCACAGATAATGATGGAAGTTACAGCACGCAAGGACAACAGCTAGGGCCTCATTATCTGTTGCTGAATATCGAGTCTCACAGGGGTTCAACTCTTTAGAGAAATACCCGATCGGCTTGTTGGAATCATCTAATTGAATCTGGCTCAGGACTCCACCAACATGAGTGTTACTAGCATCTGTAGTGAGAATGAATGGTTGTTCTACCTGAGCTCTACCTAAGACAGGGGTGTTCATGAGGCAAGACTTTGGATGCTCAAAGGATTTTTGGCATTCGTCTGTCCAGATGAATGTTACACGAGATTTAGTTAAGTTGATGAGGGGCATAGCAATTTTTGCAAATGATGGAACACGTTTTCTGTAAAACCCGCACATTCCTAGAAATTGCCTTACTCCCGTTACTGAGTGGGAGGTTTCTTCTTTTTGGTCGATTCAATGTTCTTTGGATAAGGTTTGCTTTCTTCAGCAGAAATCTGATGACCCAGGAAGGTGACTTCTTTAAGGCCGAATTTGCATTTCCCGAGATTTAATTTCACTCCATTGCCAGTGAGTAACTGGAAAAGCTGCCTCAGGCGGTCTAGTAAAGTTGGGAAGTCTGAAGCCCAAAGAATCAGATCGTTTAAATAATTTTTGACCCACCCTTTCTGTAGAGAGATGCTAGTAGTGAAGCCATCATCCTGGAAAAGATCACAGGGGAGCAATTAAGTCTGAATGGGAGTCGTCAAAATTGGTATAGAGTGACCCCATCACTGAAGGTAGTGAGGTCACGACTTTCTTCGTCTGACAGAATTTGGAAATACGCTTCTTGCATGTCAAGAGTGACATAATACTGATGTACGGCTGCTTGTTCTACTAGTTCATGCAATCGTGAGAGGGGGTAGATGTCAGTCGCGATGTGTTGATTCACATGACGATAATCGAGACACATACGTTTGCTACCATCTGGCTTATTTACAAGTACAATAGGTGACAGCCAGGTTGCAGTACATCGTTCTGATTTTTCTGTCCTCCATATCTTTTAGCATATCCACGATGATCTGTTTTGCTTGTTCAGGATAGCGGTACATGGGTCCACGATTGGGCTGAAAATCAGCTACTTTAAAATGAGCAGGAGGGCCACTGATAGGTCTTAACTCACTTTTGTCGAGAATAAAAGGAGGATCGTGCTTAAGGATTAACTGAGATAAGTCTTCTTGCTAGGCACTAGTGAGATGTTGCCAATTTAGTTCTCTAGTCAGTTCTTTCAACCTCTGAACATGTGTCCCGCTTTGTCTGACTTGATCATTTTCTGGGAGTAGGTCATTGTGAATTTTAGGGACATTAACCCTACCAGGAGGTGGATTACCAGTTTTATCAATTCTCTCGTATGATCCAATAGTTGTTCCCTTATGAAATACCTTCTCCTTCTTAGTTGCATTAGTGAGTGGAATGTAGATTGAATGCTCAGAACTGACTTTGAACAAATATGGGTGACTTATGACTGACCCCAGGCTGAGGATAAATCATAAGGTTAGTGCCTGGGTCTTCTCTTACAGGAATGGTCATAAACTTAGACTGACCTGGATCTACTTTCATGGTGGTAAGAAGACTAATTTGCAAGAAGTGTTGTAATGGATTGGAAGATTCAACTGGGTCAGCCTTCACTCTTTTGACTTTGTTCCTTCTTCGGCGAATATGATTTTCAACATAAGGGGCGCCTCCCCATACCATGACTCTCCTTACTCCATCCTACATGAGAGGAGCTTGACCTAGTATATCGCAATCTAGAAGCGGATCCTTATTAATACAAGAATTTGGCACTACCGGGAACCATTGTTTATGGATCTTCTCATCTCCAACTCCAACTTCTGCCTGCAGCAATCCTAATGTTCTCAAAGGGGCGCCTGTAACTCCATGCAAACGAGGTGGGTTTCGCTGTGTATTTACTTCTTCCCCAATTCACTTGACAGCTGATTCCTTAACTGGAGTGTAGCTACTCCCGGTATCAACTATAGCTTCTACTATCTTTCCATTAATCACTACACTGATGGTGGGTGATGTATGACCACCAGTTAGCCATAACTTCTGGGGTGGATCGTGTGAATCTTTTGATTTAGAGTCTTTTTGTTCTAGCAGTTTATAGTTACATCCAGGACACTCAAAGTCTCCATGATGACATCCGGGTCTGCGGTAGTCAAAACAATGTGGTGGGAGGAGGTTTCCGCCAACACTCATGGAGACTATGTGACGAAGATAAACAGTGGGCACAATATTTACCACTAGATGTTCTGGATGTACTAGGTTGCCATTCATTCATTTGCACTAGGCTAGATTTGAGCTCTCGGACCTGGCGTCTTAATTCTTCCACTTCATCATTCGGCCCGACTGGACTCGAGTGATCTGTAAGGTTCAGCAAGGTGGACGGCAACGGCTAATTCTCGAGTTTCCTTTCCTTGATGTTATTCTCATTAGGCACTTCATTGATATGAGGGGTTTGACTCACTTCCAACAACTGACGTTCATGTTCAACTCTGTCTAGGAACTTCTTTAATGGGTACTCATCTAGGAATCCCTCTACTTTTTTTCATGACAGGAGAGGCAAGCCATACCACAGCTTCAGTTTGATTGCTTTGTCACAGCTAGGGAACTTTTCATTAGGGAATTTATGTTCTATCACCACATGCTCGCAGATGAAACGGTGTGTGAAAGCCTGGGGCGACTCTATCCAATCATACCACATTGATTCTAATTCCTGCCAAGCCCGATCAATACTGACTTCGATGGCAAACTCTGTTCTAAGAATTCCCAAAGCGCTAGCCATGAAATTCCTCACTGCTTTGTCTCGTTGTTATGAATGAAAATGGCAAGTTCAGGGCTGACTCTACCCTTCCCAATCTGCATGCACATCACATCATCAGAATCACATTGCTCACTTAATTCAAAAAACATTTCCAGATGTGCTGCTGCATCGATACCCTGTAACTGGTGGAGTTCTAGAATTGAGATATTGCGAGGCTTTGTGAGGCTCCCTTTTGTTCTCATTGTTGGATGAGAATTAGAAGATGGAGGATAGCAAGTATTCAGGGGGAGGGGGGCAGTTGAGTTTTTAACTCATCTGTTTCATTCACTACCCAAGATCTAGATGAAGGTTTCTCCTCCTCCTCTTTAATTTGAAATTTCATACTATCTTGCCAGCTCATGGTGTTAAGAGAGCACGTTAACTCTTATTTCTACACTGTCTCACTCTGTTCTCTTTGACATGTGACCTCAAATTTCATTAACAACTTCTCTTCCACTTTACTCCTCCTTTCACTAGACCAAATCACAAAATACATAAGTTGTGTTTCCATTTCAGTATTCATTCTATTATCGTTGACGAATAATTTTGCTCATCCTCCCGGAGCTTTAAAGATCATTAATTCTAGAAATATCGCAAGATTCAGTGGGCCTCCAGTGTACTGTTTTGAGGGATTGTCTCAGTTCATTTATTAACTGTAACAATATCTTATCCCACCACTGCCACCAGTGTAATGATCTGAGATTTTACTCATCAGTGTAACGCAGGAAATTTTTAGCGATTAGGGAGAATGGGGTAGTATGATCTTATTAGAGTTTATGGGAAATGTGGTAGTGTGATGTTATTAGAGGGTTTATGGGAAATGTGGTAGCGTGGCGTTGTTTGAGAGGGTTTAAGGGAAATGCGGTCGCGTGATCTTATTTGAGAAGGCATGAGTAGTTAGAAATTAGCACACCTTGCGGGCCACTCAGTCTCGTCTGTACCACTCCTTAACCCTTAGCCGCTGGGGGGTTCCTGGCAACTGCACACTCCTCCCTATGTGCGATTTCTGAGATTTTGGAAAAAAAATACCCTTACTTCAAACCCTTATATCTGAAAACTGTAAGAGCTAGAGAATTCAATGAAAATTCATAAGACTCGCCTACTCTTCCTCTTTCCAATGAAGGTATCCCGAGGTCTCTAGGTGGTCCCGTCGATGAGTTAGGATGAGTTGAAGAGGAGTGGTTTTTCAAGTTTTGGCACGCGGCTCCGAGCGTGCGCCACTGGCAATGGCCTTGACCCGGCCGGCTAGCATTGGCAACACTGACTGGAGTGGTGATTGTAACACTGCCTGTGCGTCCTTGGAATGAGGAATATTCCACTCATTTTTTCTACTCCCCCTTACTCACTGCAGTGAAAATGGGTCATCACCCGGTTCATGTGGCTCACCCAAGGATATACTGCCCACACCACCATGCCACTATGCCTTGTAGGAGTGTGAGAAAGGAAATATCTCGTCGTTTTTCTGTACTCACTCCTTCCGTGAATAATCATATTTCTCCATTACTAAGACACTTAGAACTGCACTTAACATCACGATTATGGGTAATTGCACTTTGACAAGTAAGTGCTGTTGCTCTTTCACACATGATCGTAGAGTATGAGGTAATTATTTGTACTGTAAATCAGACTCCTTTGTACTAATCAGGGTTATAGTGAAAATCATAAATGTTTTACACAACTAACAGTATTTGTACTTCACATCACAGATACACTAATGCTCATATTTGGCACAATCCCCCAGAGTATTGAGTGAAATAATTTAGGTATAGAGAAGCAGGTATTGTTCATTGTGGCCTGCTCACAAGTGGTTTTCTTTCAGGTAGCAGGTAGACAAACTCAAGGTATATCCAATAATTTTCTAACCAATATCCAATAAACAGTATCAACTCTTGTATTGCACTTACTATAAATCACTTATATGCACTTGTAGAACTTATAACAGACTTATATCTTAGCACTTTCTATAATTCACTTATAATATCACACATTTCACTCGTTTATGAAAATACACAAACTTGTGCACTGTTCTACATTATTTACACTTCCCCACACACCTGCTCAGTACTCATACCACTTCCGAAGGGCCTGATTGTGGAGATTCTGCCCTTGAAGTGGTAGGCCGAGGTGTGGGAGAGCGCTGGAGGAAGATACGTCGACAAGCAGGCGGCAATAGCGTGGGGGAAACGGCTCTGCAGCGTTTTCTTCCGCAGATGACCGCCAGGTCTGCGTCACTTTCCCGATGTCCTGGGTCATCTTGCACCTCCTCATCGTCGAAATCATCACTCTCGTAGACTGTGCCTTCCTCTTGGAGAAGTCGGAGAGCCCTCTCTGACGTCGGAGGGCAAGTAGGGGTTGGAGGGTGAGAGAGCTCGCTCTCCACGTCGTAGCTTTTTCTCTCTTCAGAGGATGTACTCTAGCCGAGTGTACGAGAGGATACAGTATCGTCAAGGGCAATTCCTATGGCACTAACAATAAGCCCTTTACGTGGCACAAAGGGCTAGATTTTCGCGGGGGTTGATGAGGCAATCGGCCCTTTATGCGGTGGGACGGAATCGGACAATGTCAATGAAGATGACATGGCTCCTCTCGCTACCATTGCTGAGCACAAACTGAACCGTGCAACTGCAGGGTACCTGGGGGTCCTACCTACAGAAAATGTTCCTGCACTCAAACAGTGGCAGGAAGGTGAGTGCCATATATCAAGTCATCCGGCAGCCTTCCGCGCCCTGAATCCTGTTGTGCATACACATCAGCTGGCGGGTTAAAGGATAGCAAAACTCGAACTCGAAACAACCTAAGAGTTACTGCACATTAAGAACTGAGACAGATTACTCTTCATACTATGCAAGAACCCAAACGAAATAATAATGAGGATCTACATCACTAGAAATATGAAACTTTAAGGCCAAGGTAATATTGAAAGAATACTGATACACATGGACATATTAATCCCGTGGTCACAGTTGGACTCTCGGGAAGATTAACAGACTACTGATACACATGAATATATTTATCCCGTGGTCACAGCTGGACTCTCGGGAAGATTTAAAAAATACTGATACACATGATTATATTAATCCCCTGGTCACAGTTGGACTCTTCGGGAAGATTTAAAGAATACGGATACACCTGGATATATTAATCCCATGGTCACAGTTGGACTCACCAGGAAGATTCAAAGATTAACCCTTTAACCGCGGGTGTCATTCCAGAATGACGTTGCAAAAACTGGACCAAACCGCGGGTGTCATTCTCGAATGTTTGTGAATATTTTGAATACCCCGCGTTTTTTCCGTGCGCCAATTGTTTCAAGGGAGAGTAGCTATTAAGTTCTTTCACTCCAGCCGACCCCCACCTCCCTCTTCCCCCCCCGGGGGCCCCACCTCCCACCCCCTGGGCCCCCCACCCCACCCCTGACCAAGCGCGCATCAGTATCTGTCCAGCTGTGTGAGTGACAACACATGTTGATGTGGCAGTGAAGTGCAGGCAATTACAGTGCCTTTTACCTGTCTCAGGGAACACAGAGTGGGTGTTTATCGTATGTGCAGTGTTCATATATGTTTATAGTATTATTATCAGAATGTGATTGGCATTTGGTAATGGTGTGTGAGCGAAAAATAGTGATTACAACACCGCTGATGTGGCAGTGAAGTGCAGGCAATTACAGTGCCTTTTACCTGCCTCAGTGAACACAGAGTGGGTGTTTATCGTATGTGCAGTGTTCATATATGTTTATAGTATTATTATCAGAATGAGGTTGGCATTTGGTAATGGTGTGTGAGCGAAAAATAGTGATTACAACACCGCTGATGTGGCAGTGAAGTGCAGGTAATTACAGTGCCTTTTACCTGCCTCAGTGAACACTGAGTGGGTGTTTATCGTATGTGCAGTGTTCATATATGTTTATAGTATTATTATCAGAATGAGGTTGGCATTTGGTAATGGTGTATGAGCGAAGGTAATGATGTGTGAGCGAAAAATAGTGATTTTACACCCCTCACTTCTAACGGCACTGCCCGTCCTGTGAAAGTCAACAAAGTCATGAAACCTACATCAATGGAAAGCTGAAGGTTAGTACTTTCTAATGGTACCTTATTTTTTTCTCTAGCTTTATTCTGTGCAGAGTTATTAAGGTTTAAAGGTTTGTTTACATTTGGCTGAAACCCCCGCGGGAGAGGACAGTCAGACCAAAACAATACCCGCGGTTAAAGGGTTAACACCAAGATATTCTCTTAAGATTAAACTTGTATAGCTCAGGAATCACATGCATTAAAGCTTCAGTAATTATATGATGTGATCAAATGGACTAGCCGATATATTTGTTACTTAGGCTACATGAACTAGGAGAAAAGTGGGGGAGGGTGATTGTGTGAGGCGTTTGGGCAGTGGCTTGAACGGACGATCTCTGTAACGAAGAGTACAAGAGGGATCATAGGAAATATCACCAATTTAACCCTCTGTGTTCCAGTGTCATTTTAAAACGGTTTAAAATAAAAAACTTCACTGTAACTGCATTTTTCAAGAATCGCGGGTAAAAATTGGCAGGCATACAAGGTAACTATTCCTCTACCATCCCCCACGCTGTCAAGGCCATACACTCACTCGCTTCCCCCCTCACGCTCGCTCTGCCTCAATCTGCCTGTGTGCCTCACCCAGTGCTGTACATAATGAAGGCATTTTGTAAATATTTTCATGTAAGTGTAAGTTGTAAATATTTTCTTGGAAGTGTAAGGACTATATAGTGAAGTCAAATTTTAAATACCCTCTTGTAAATGCCAGGACTGTACGTAATGAAATCAGGTTGTACTATCTTCAAGTAAGTGTAAGATAATGCATTCACAGTGAGACACACAAATAGATGCTGAAGTAATAAGTAATCAGAAAAGTGTACTGAACATTGCTATACCTTCCCAGCATAAATACCAGCGTAAACCTTACATAGAAAACGGCTTTCTCACGTACGTGGTGAGCATGAGAGAGTGGCTATACCTGTACGCGAGTATGCAGGACTCAATAAAACTAATTTCCGAGCCTCGGTGAGCATTTTAAAGGTGAAATTCGTTGTTTCCACATCAAAATCTATCATTTTAGCCAAAAAAAAAAAAAAAAAGGTCGAAAAATGGCCGGCACTGGGGTGACCCATAGGGCTAAAAATAGCTGGCACACGGTGGGTTAACTTATGTATTTGAGGACTAATCACATGAGGGAGGGGGGGGTGAGAGCTCGGGCACTAACCTGTAACGATGAAGAAAGGAGCGGCATCTCATTGCTTGGCACGGCTCTCCCAGCCTTTTATAAGCATCAACACAGTGTTCAGGAATCAACTAAAACTTTAACTGATTACGGTACTTTGTAATATTTTGTTTCTACTAGATCTCCAAAGAATAAGAGATATACGTTTGCACTCAACATATGTAGATAAATGACTTATCAATATTTAAAATTTTTGTACTAGGCATAAAGGAAATTTAACCCGCCCCGTCCTGTCGACATATGGGTACGTTGCAACGATTTGCATTTGCCAGTCCCGGCGACGTACAGGTACGTCATGCAATTGCAATGTGCATAATTTCGACAATTTTCAAAATTCGCGCTTGATTTGCGGTACGTACCCTCGCATGACCTTCCCCTACCTGCCACCAGGCGGGGACACTCGACGACCCCGCACGACCCGCGCTAGCCCACCACTCGTCCACTCACCTGGTAGCCACGGTCCTGCTCAGACATGGCTAAGAGAGGTCTCTCAGACAGCGAAATTCAAGTCACCCTGGAGACCTTTACCGGCAACAGTGATTCCCCCACTGGACGACGAGGATATGGACAAGGATTATGTGCAGCCAGAGGAGGAAGAAACCACCAGCAGTGACGAGGAAGTTCCGTCTCCCAGGAAGCGGCAGTACGTGACTTACCGTGCTGCTAGAGAGGGGCAGCAGGCAAAGAAGGCACGTGCAATATCATATCCCTATCCCCAGCGTGATTTGGAACCAGAATTCGAGGACGAGACAAGGATGAGGATGATGACGGAGCTGTGGGACGTGCTGCCACGTGGTATGGACGTGAGGTAATAACACATCGTGGCCCAGAGCGCACACCACGTCGTATGAGCAGGTATGGGCCTAGCATTTTGTTTGGGGAGCTAGGAAGTCAAGTGGAGGAAGTGGGGAGTGAAAGGGAAAGTCCAGGGAGGATTAGGGAAAGTGAGAGTGACGTGAGTGAGTCATTGCTCTCCCTACGTAGTGTGAGGCGGCGTAGTGGAGCACGTGGGCCAGTGCGGGTGCGTTCCTTATCACGTGGGGTTGTGAGGGAGGGGGAAGGTGGGGAGGAACCACTCCAAAGCACGTCTTATGCTCCCCAATATCTCCTAACACGTGGTCGAGCTAGGGTGCATGAGAGAGCACATGGTGTTGTAATGGAGGGGGAAGGTGGGGAGGAACCACTCCCCAGCACGTCTTATGCTCCCCAATATTCCCCTATTTCATCCCCACAGCCCCCTAATGTTCCTCAAGGCCGTAAGGGTAATGGAAAGGGAAAGGGTAAAGGCAGAGGGAAGAGGAGTAACAGTGGGGAAGCCCTCCGCACTCCTTCTCCCCCACCTCCCCAACCAGGATCTCCTCCCCACCCAGACGAAGGCGGTGATGGGGATGATGGGGACGAGGGATTTGTGTCGTGGGATTGGGAAGATGGGAGTGATTTTTCTCCCCTCATTCACCCCTTCACTGAGCAGGGGCGATCTGGCTACATTGCTCCAGGAATTCACCGTAATTCCACCAGGTTGGATTTTTTCCACCTGTTTTTCAGTGAGGCATTTGTTGATCAGATTGTATACCAAACCAACCTGTTTGCAAGCACCCAGCGCCTAGAGAGGGAAAGACTGGGAACAAGGAGTAGGCATTCTGTCATCTATGATTACCCTGTCTCCCTTCCAGAAATGTTCTTATTTTTTGCCCTGGTCCTTTTGATGGGTATTATAAGAAAGAATAGAATTCTTGCTTACTGGACTAGGGACCCTGTTATGTTTACCCCAATATTTGGTCATGTGATGAGCCGTAATCGGTTTCAACAAATTCTAAATCGCCCCCATTTCTATGATGCTCATGACCCTGCAAATGCAAACAACACTGATAAAATGAGGTGAATTAGGTTGGTCTTTGATCACCTCAGGCAAACCTTTCGTTCCTCATTCTATCCCTATAGAGACCTCGTCATAGACGAGAGTCTCGTGTTGTGGAGAGGCAATATTTCATTCAGACAGTATATACTCAGCAAAAGGCACCGTTTTGGGTTCAAGATCTTTGTTATGTGCGACTGTAGGACTGGATACGTGCAAGACATAGTCTTGTACACCGGTGCACAGACAGACATAATAGAAGATCGAAGTATTGGACTGTCGGGAGCAGTGGTAAAGACGATGATAGAAGACTACCTTCATCGTGGTCACATTCTCTACCTCGACAATTGGTACACTAGCCCTCTTCTCGCTCGTTATCTTCACACGCATGAAACGGGAGTCTGTGGAACCGTAAAGGTGAACCGGCGTCACATGGCCAAGGTAGGGTGGAAACTTGCAAGGAGTGAGGTTGTCTTCTTCAAAGCCAACAACATCCTTGCAACAATGTGGAACCACAACAGAGAAGTAAGCCTCTTGTCCACGGTTCACTGCCCCTTGATGCACCGTACTGATTCCGTAGATTACCGTAGCGAGAACAGGGGTCGTGTTTGGAAACCTGAGTGTGTTATGGATTACAATATAAACATGCGCCTCGTGGACCAGTCAGACTCCATGATATCGACGGTAGAGTGTGCCAGGACAACGATGAAGTGGTATAAAAAACTGTTCTTTCACTTGCTAGATATCACTGCTCTGAATTGCCACCACCTTCACACCATGACAACAGGAGTTCAGGAAACATTTGAAGGGTTTGTGAGGGAGCTCATAAGAGAAATCTTTGCAAAGTATGCTGTTGAAAGGCCCCAACATCGCACCCGCACTGCCCCTATTGGCCAAACTCCCCAGAGAATATCCGGCTGCCATTTCCCCACTCCTATCCCTCCCCAGCCAAACAGACCTAGGCCCCAACGCAGGTGTCACGTGTGCAGTAATTCCCAGGTGAGACTCACGACACAGAGGAAGGACACCCGCTATGAGTGCGTGCAGTGTGACGTGGGTCTCTGTATTCACCCATGTTTTAGTGAATATCACACGTTGATGCAATTTTAGTATGGTGTGAATGCGAAAGGACGCAGAAATTATGAGGTAAATGCGACAGACAGACGCTCAGTGAAATTATCAGTCATGTTGATCTCCAAATATTAGTATAAAGTGCATACGGGTAGAACATAAGTGAAAACATTGTAAGTATATAAATCTGCCCTAAGTTGAAACTTACATAGCGAGGGTTTTATGATGCGATATTCTGTCGCTCAGTGCAATAAATACGGCCCGTAATTATATAATTATTATTATTGGAAATTCTTACGGGTATAATATAAGTTCAAATTATGGTAAGTGCTGATATATATTCTAAGTCAAATATTCATAGTGTGTGTATAGAGATGCGATTTCCTGACGCTCAGTTGAATGAATAAGGCACGTATTAGTGAAAATAAAAGTCAGCAAGTGAAAAAGTGAAGAATTAGTATATAAGTGTGTGAGTGAATTAGTATATAAGTGTGTGAGTACTATGTTTGTCAAAACATTCCTTGCGAGGGTATTTTCATGCGATATTCTCACGCTCACTTGAATAAATAATGGCAGTAAGTATGTACAGTGCATTATAGGGGTGTAAACGTGTGTAATGTAAGTGGGAAATTATAAGTGGAGTGAATAAATAAAGTAGATGATGAAACACGAGTGTTTGAGATCGTGGTTGCTACGTGAATATGCGCTAGCATATCGCTAAATGCCCTCGTAATGAATGAAAATAATTGATAACCTTTACAGTGGTGGAGGAAAGGTTCTGTGTAAAGGGGAAAATAATTGGAAAGTGATAAAACAATTTGGTATGTTGAAATACGAGTCATAGCGAGTGCGCTTACTAAGCTGATGTGCGCTATACTTATGCTGCGTGTCATCATAATGAATGAAAACATCTGAAAACACTTACAAACAGTTGTAATTGGTAAAATGTCATTGAAACAGAAGTATACAAGTAGAAAAAATGATAGGTTGACTCATACCAGACACTTAGCATATAGCATGTTACAACTCGGACCAAACTCGCTATGCTCGCGCGATAGGACAAAGCTTATTTTTCATATATATGTGTCTGAAATCCATTATATTGTTACTGTTATTGTTTATTAGTTCAAATTCAATAAATATAGAGGTGTTGTGTGTCGTTTCTCCCATTATTCCTTACCATAGAAAACGCATATCCAGCCCACTACAGAACACGATACCTGCCGGGGGGAACCGCACCTGTACGGACCACTTATAGACCGCGGGAACCACATTCTTTGTGATTTTCCTTTGTTTCTCAACCTAAGCGTAAGTTTTAGCAAAAAAAAAATTTTTCCAAAAAGGCTCGGGACTGGGGGATGTCATAGGTGCGGAAAACCTCGGGACGTGTTGGGTTAATAATAACGAAGCCAAATCAATTAGGAATCAGAACAGTATTATTACCCGTGTCGGACTTTATGCCAATGTGACTCTAAACATGAATCAGTTACATGAATTTCGTGCTTCTCAAAGGACTGTCATCAGCAGTCTTACTTCAGACCTTCTCAATTCACCACTACATAGTTCAAGAGGGGAATATTATTAACTTTGGCAGGTAAATCTCAAGATCAGAATACAAAGGTGGACATTCGTGATTTTTAATCTCTACTAAACTTCCGCGGTTATATTTCTTTGTTAACCCTTTAACCGCAGGGCATCACTTTTGTGACACTCTGGAGCAAGGGATCATAATGTGGGGCATCACTTTTGTGATTCTGTGTTATTTTGAATTTGCCTGGGCTTTCAAGCAGTGGCTTGTATCATCTATCAGTGCTACCAGTGTCTAGCTATACTCAGTTCTGCTAATGTCATCTGTACTCTCATCCACTGTTGACAATACCTGTATAGCCATTTTTCCCGTCCTTCACTCCCCTCCTTACCTCCCCTCCATTACCCTCTCCTCCAGCCTGCCCAGCTGCACTGAGCTACACAAATCCTGGACGGATTTTTGCACTCATTTTATCCATCGAGATGTGCCCTATGCCTTATTCTTTTACAGAATAATATATAAAAGAAAGAGAAAAGGTAACTGATACTGCCATACATCTGGAATGGGCTAATTATCACCTGGCAACACCCCATGTGCACTCTTTCGCTAATTTTCCCTGTTTATTTCCTCTTGAAATATGCTGTATGACCTATTCTCGTAACAAAAATACATATAAGAAAGGAAGGGAGAATCCTTAGTTATATTTACATTCACCTGGAACTACCTAATTTATTATGTATTGTCTAGATTTCCTGCCAATCATTTCATAGCACATAAAATAGCAACTGTCACCACGCTAACACTGTCAACCCTTCCCTGCCCCTAGGCCACATCATTCAGTTTACTCTCATCTTTCAAGGTGAAGCCATGTTGGATTCGCTCCTGTCCGATTCTGCCGCTATTTAGCCCCCTACAAAGAGCCCTGTGACCTCTACCCCTACTAAACCTCACGTGGGAAGGGGTAAAGGGCTAAGTGACTCTGCTGTGGAACGTGACTGGCTAATTTATTAATGATAATGATGGTCAGTGACTAAGATCTTTCTGGTGACTCTAAAACAGTGCAAGTGGAAATATGAATAATGTGTAAATAGTATGTAAATAACAAGTGAAAGCAGTAAATGTAAATATAATTGAACAATGGAAAATAGTTTTTAAGTTACTGCAAGTGACAGTGATAACATAGTGTAAATAAAATAGAAATGTAAATAATTAGTAATATAAGAATAAGAGTATAAATACTTGGAGTATTGAAAGTGAAAGTAAAAGCTTTGCTCTAGTCTGTATGAATACTTGGAGTAATGAAAATGAAAGTGAAAGCTTCGTTCTCTACGCTAGTTTACTGAACGAGAAAGTGAATTCCTGGAGTGAAAATAAACTACTGGTACTTAAAGAAACTTATGGATAAATACTGAATATATAAATAAGTGTAATATAGTACTAGGAATGTAAAGTGTGTGTTTATAAATAATGACAGCTTCGCCTCAGAATACCATCGGGGAACGAGCATGGGTGGAAAGCTTGTATGAGCTCAATTTACATTGCTTTCACAGTTTTTTTTTTAAATATGGATTCCAAACTACTTGAAATTCATAGAATAGTGTTTGTAGTTATAATATCAGGCAGTGGTAACCATATAACGGGGTATCAGGAAGTGTATAGTGGAGACTTCGTTACCAAACTTCAGAAGTCTCCACATGTCCTACAGTAGTTGACGAAGGCTCAACAAACAACCCAGGAGTCAGCTGAAGGTATGTGCCATAGGGTTATATAATTATAATATTCTAGGACTAATAACTGATTTTTGGTAAATATTTTTACAAAGTCAGTCAGAGCGCGATTATCCCCACGGGACACGCACAGCTTACTCCCGACATGCCCGCAGTTAAGGGGTTAATAACGGCTGGTTCACTATGTATAAACATTAATTATGTTCACACCACTACTCAACTTAGTATTATAAATAACAGAATCATGCTCACATTATATCATTTAAGACTAAACTTAAATATAGAACATAACAGTTAAATCATGAACTGTACAGACAATATTTATAACAGTACGTAAGCTTAACCCCTCCGTGGCCGCCGGCGCCGAATGATGTTTAGCCGATACATGGCCACAGGCGTTGTTTGAGTGCGGCCTATAAAAAACTGCAAAAAGTTTTGGGAAGTGAACGAACGTTCTGAACGTCTTCACACTGACCTACACTACACTCCCATACACCTCATCAAGCAGTTCAGAGCCTGCTGCTGTGATGAGTGGATTTTCAATTTTTTCACTCCTGGCTATGCCTAAACAAGCACAACTACACCCTTTATCTCGACCCAGGCAGAACATATCTTTGTCCTCTCTTGAAAACGCACACAACCACCTATTTACGATTATGAAGTAATACAGGCACATACCAAAAAGACATGATTATATGTGAAAAATAAATTTTTGTCTTGGTATCTTTACCTATTTGCTCAGGTTTGCTGTAATGGTTTGGATTATTCGATGCAGTGCAACTTGTAGAAAACTGAAAACTTTCGGGAAGTGAACGAAAATCTGGGACATGAGACTGACCTTGACTTCACCCTCTCACGTATCATCTGTCAGGTCACCACCTGCTGTCGTGGCGAGTTGGTGTATGATTTTTTCGCTCGTGGCCATACCTAGAGACCCGTAGTTACACCCATTACCTCGACCGAGACAGAAAATACAAACTTTTTCCTCCCTTGCGAAACACACACAACCACCCTGTTTACGAGACAGCAATATATTTAATAAGGTAAAATGATAAAGATGAACGTAAAATGCTAAAGATGAACATGATATTACGGAAAAAATACTTTTTCCCCCATCTGTAAACGTATTTATTTCTCCTTTGTATCTGTATTCGTACTAATTAGAATTCTGAAACTGCATTACGATTCCATTTTTAGCCATGCTCGTGGTGTGGGAGCTCGAAGTTGTGACTCAACTTCCGTAATACTAATCGGATCCGACCCTCCACTTTATTCTCCGGTGGCAGAGTCTATCCTTGGAGGACGTGCAATTTTCTCATTTGGGACTGAAAATTCAACTCTTTCTCTCCCTTTTCCAAACATGGGCACAACGATTACGTAAAAAATAACTCAGAACCACCATAAACAAATTATATATCAAAAAGGTGAAAAAGTATTCATAATTTTTTTTTTCCAGCCATTCCTAACAGATTATGTATTGAAATCTTTCGATATCATAAAATCTCATATATGCATAACATTTCAGCACCATTCGCATTGTTTTGGGAGGTAAAAAAAAAAAAATAACAACACCTGCCCGGTTGTGTTGCGGCAGTTCCCTGGGCGGCGATATCAGTTGCTGATATTTCTGCAACTTCCGCGCTCCATTGAAAGCCACAAAATGCGTCTAGGAAGCTGGGATTTGCACTGTTAGGTATGTCTGCTCTTTCTCTTCAAAATGGCAAGAAAAAAGATCAATTTTCGAAACTTCAAAAAATGGTTCCAGCATCGGCCTGGCGTGACGGGAAATTTCGGGCCTTCGGCCACGGAGGAGTTAAGCTTACACTTACAATACTAACTTATACTAACGTGCACTAATATTTAAAATTATGGCACTACATGAGCAGCACAGGCATGTAAATAAACACTGGCTTCTTAAGTTCCCTATCTTTAGTTTCCAAATAATTACACTTAATGCTTGCCAACTACACATCACTGTTTTCACAAGGACTGTAGCTATTCAATCTTCACCAAGTGCAATTACACTTAATGCTTGCCAACTTCGCTGTTTTCACAAGGACTGTAGCTATTTAATCTGCACTAAGTGCAATTACACTTAATGCTTGCCAGCTTCACTGTTTTCACAAGGACTGTAGCTATTCAATCTTCACCAAGTGCAATTACACTTAATGCTTGGAAACTTCACTGTTTTCACAAGTACCAGAGCTATTCAATGTTCACTGCACTGACACTGAAGCTACAAACTGAAAACAAACTGAAACTGCTCTAGACTCTTACCCACCCTTACGTAAGCTTCCTGTGTTCTAGAGTGATCAACTACTAAGTTTTTGTGCATTCTCGAGGAAGCAACGGTTACAAAAAACTAAGACATCCAAAACATGCCAGAGTTTTCTTACACTGCATAACATTCTAAATTTTTTTTAGCATACAGACTTATATAAAATTACAGGATTTAACAAACAATCATGTAAATAAAATATCATAGAGAAAAAGACCATATAATTTAATGCATAACTTTACAAAATACCTCTGCCCACAAATAGCATTCTAAGTGGCAACTCTGCTTTGTAACTAAAAAATAGGAGAAATGCTGAGAACCTTCTATTACTTCCTATCTAACAAATCCTGCTTCTCAACAATAGCATCACTTCGAAAGAAGTGCAGCAGTTATCACCTTCCCCCAGGTGTTTCTCGGGTTCTGGCTTCTGTACGCCCTCTTGGTAACAACCCACTACAAGACCTCCTTCACCAGCAATTTAGCAGTGCCCTTCATTCCCCCACCGCTAGACACACTCCAGCAGCTCCTTGGGTCCAACTTGAAGTATGGCATAACTGACGTTAAGGTAGGTATTCACCAAACAGACCAAAACTCCTATACATTTAAGGTACAGGATGTAGAGCTTTAAAATAGTTTAATAGTAGTACATATTATATAACATAACATAATCTGCACACTCAGTTTTTTGGTTAATACACGGCTGGATTAAGCATGTGGGAGGCCCGGGGCCCGCTTGGAAGGGAGGCCCCCTTTCCAACTCCCCCAATGGCATACACCACAGACTGGTAACCTAAATCCTAATATATAAATAGGACACTTTTAGTTAGGAAATACTGAACGGGGATTCTTCATCCAATGCTGTAATATGTAATGCATAAACACGAAATGAAATGAACACAAGTTGCTCTGGTGGGAGGCCCCCTCTTGGTGGGTGGCCCAGGGCCCGGGCCCCTTGGGCCCCCCCCCCTTAATCCGGCGGTGGGTTAATATAAGTTGGAACAAACTTTAGTTTTCAGAAACTCAGGATTACCAGACAACCAAAACACTGGGGAAAAAATCATTCATGCCAAGTTTCATTGAAGGCAGGGTTATCAGTGCAGTGTGTGTGTATGTGTGTGTGTGTGTGTGTTTGTGTGTGTGTGTGTGTGTGTGTGTGTGTGTGTGTGTGTGTGTGTGTGTGTGTGTGTGTGTGTTTATGAGAGAAAGAGGAGAGAGAGAGAGAGAGAGAGAGAGAGAGAGAGAGAGGAGGGGGGGAAGGCAGAAGGGAGGGAGTTGCACAGAGCACTAAAGAAGTAATTGGACAGTAAAACAAACTCATTTGCCCTCAATTCTCTCAAGGGAACATAAATCCAAACTGCCAAGAAAGACCTAGCAAGTAATTTCAGGTTTATAGAGGCATTTCTCTATGTTGAAAACTTGTCTACATATTCTACCTTTCTTCCTGTTACTGCTCGGAACACCATCTCTGCACATCTCTTATCCCATGGTATCTAAAGGCGGACAGAACATGCAATGCTACAACGATAAGAGCACTGTATAATTGAGTAACAATTTTTTCTTCTCTTTTACTGCATCCTATAGCTTCATGCAACCATTTCCACCTTACCTGGTGCAGGAAAGTTACGCCATCACGTTGTGGCACTGATATAACCGGATGGTGAACTTGTCCAATCAATCAGACATCCTTTAAATCTTTGACAGTCATACTATGTCTCTGTCATGCAGTATCATTGTTTTCAGCATTGTATTGACACCTTGCAATGATTATGGGAACGACCACTTAATATTATACACAGTTCTAATTTCATCTACTATTTTTACAATAAGGGAGCAGAACACCAGCTCTTCTCCACATCTCGCATCCCACTGTACCAAAGACTGTGGAGGGACATGCAATTCAACAGCGATGAAAACAGCATACGCATGGTTGTGGAGGGCACCTACTCTTTTATCAAGCCACGCAGCTTCCTTGTGCTTCAGATGTTGATACACAACAGCAACCCAAAGAGAAAGACTGATCTATATGTGGCAATGGAGGAGTTCTTTCAAGCTGGGTCCGTGTGGTATCTGCCCAAAGTAAGTGACAGAAATAGAAACATGAGTCATTTTTAGCATTTCCTTCCAGCTAATGTCAGACACAAAGTTGAGATGACATGCACAGTTATAGTACATATTTTCTACAGCATCGTAAGTTATGGAACTATCATACTATATAAAACATAAAGAGGGGCCTGTTTCTATATGTCAATCACTTAATGACAAGGAAGATGGGGAGTGAAAAGATACCAAGTTTTCAGAACATGATAGTGTTAAGCCAACCCTTGATTGGCATGGTAGTCAATGAAATTATTGCGAATAACAGTAGCTGTTGAGTCGTGTAAAGAAACAATAGGAAGCGATGCCAGGACACAGCAAACCCATCCCCGGCAGTCATTTAGTGCTGATGTATAAACACAAAAGGATATCTAATAAAAGATTTCACATATCAAATTATGAGTAAATCGAGCGAAACTTGACTATTTCATGCCCACATGGAATTTTAGGACCGACTCACCTGACACTGACCCCCCTACCGCTAACTGTGATGCGACCCCCCCTGATGTAGTGAGGCATATTATAGGAAGCAAATTTGAAAGATGCACCTTTAGATTTTGGTTTCAGGTCGATATGACGAAACTAAAAGGAGTTATGGCAAAAAAAAAAAAAAAAATGATTTATATGTATCCCCGTTTTTTTTACATTTATTGTGCCTACAGCCTAGAGTTTGGCCCAATTTGGCCCAAAATTTAATGAGGTGATTAGAAGGTCATAGCCCATCAACCCTGTCGTTTTAGTCAAAATCGCACTAGTAGTTTTCACGTAAAGTTGTTAACAGACAGACAGACAGACAAACAAACAAAACAGTGAAAACAATACCCTTACCCAAGCCCCTCCAGGGTGGGGACGGGTAACTATATGGTATCATTAATTCAGCTTTAATATATTAACCATTGGTATAATAGCCAAGCCATTTACAGCCTCATGTCACCTAACGGTGACATTTTGGGTAGTTTTCAAATCTTAAATAAGGAAATCTTAAGTCTCGCAACTATAAGCCGATAAGCAAAGGGCGGTATGCTTAGTAAGAACTCTCCACCAGATAAAAGGTGAAGCAATACTGCACTCTGAAGGGTTAACACCAGTGCTCTCCAAGCAAGTCTGGGACTGTGGGTGTTATATTTTTATCAGTGAGTGTGTGTTCTTACCTTACCTAATTGTTCTTAACGTAATTGTATCTTTACAGGAATGAGTCAAGCTCGTACTGTTCTGTGTATTAAATCATTTTTATAATACATATCCGTAAATTTATGAATAGTTTTGGCACATACTATATCATTCGGTAGTGGATTCCACTAATCAATTGTCCTATTTGGGAAACTGCATTTCCTTACGTCTTTATCATCTCTTAAATTTGTAGTTTTTTGCACTGACCTCTTGTTGATGCTTCCCCATAAGTTATATATTCGTTTATGTCATTTTCTCTTTCCCGATGCAATTATATAGCATAAAAATCATGTGTTTTCTTTTCCTTCTATCCTGTAGTGTTGGTAGATTCAATTTTTTTCTAGTTTGTCTTCGTAGCTTAGATCCCTTAAGCTAGGTACCCATTTTGTACCTGCCCTTCGTAGTTTTTCAATCTTCTAACGGTTTTTTTTTTTTTAGACGAGGATTCCAGACTACTGATGCATACTCCAGGGTTGGTCCGATGAATGATGTTATAATCTTTCACAGCATGTCTTCATTTATATATGTGAAAGCTATTTTCGTATTAGTTAACAGTATATACATGTTACGTACCTTGTCACTGATGTGGTGAGTCGGAGATAGTCTGTTATTGATAATTACTCCTAGGTCCTTCTCCGTTTGTGATATGTGTAGGGTTGAAGTTCATAACTTATGATACCATTATGGTCTTATATGGTCTTTTTTCACTTTTACCAAATTTAATTACATGACACTTGTCCACCTTAAATTCCATTTGCTATTTATTGCTCCATTTATGAAGAAGTACAATAGGAACCTAGTGCCAAAATCCAGTGCAAAGCCGGATCATCGGCTACAAGTCGTGTACGCTGGGTGGGCCGGGAGCACAGACATGGCGTCGTGAAAGCAATGAGTCAATGGGAGAAGTATATCAAGTAAGGAACGGAACTAGATGTCGGAAAGAAGACCAATAGAGGTAAGGAAGGCCATGATATTATGGAAGGAATAATACGGTGATTGTCGGAGAAAGTCTGCAAGAAGGGGGGGACGTTGGAGGTGAGGCAAAAAAGGAAATGAAATACGTCGCTATAAAAGAAAATATGGCGTAGAGAGAATGGTATTGCAACGAGTACAAAGGGGAGGGCGACCACCAGACATCAAATACGAGTGGGTAAGTCTAGTATGACCAATTCTAAGATGAGCTAAAGCAGCCCCCCACCTATTACGGTGGCAAGAGGTCAGCCAGGAAGAAATAAAAGGTTTAACAACACGTACTTTATTATTAGAGATAGATTCCCAGGAAGACTGCCACCGGTGTTGAAGGAAGGAAGATCGGGCAGAAAGAAAGTTAGAGACTGGTACGAGGAAGGAAGGAGAGGCATCTCTGGCAACAGCCATCCGAGTCAACTGATCAGCACGTTCATTGCCCGCGATGCCCGCATGTCCTGGAACCCAACAGAACTGGACTGTTTTACGACGAGAGGAGATAGGGAACAACCATTCCAAGATACGAAGGACTAGAAGGTGAGAAGTAGAAGGTGACTGAAGAAGGGACAGACGCTATATGAATCAGAGAATATCACAAAAGATGGGGAGGAGGCACGACAAATATACCGCAATGCAAACAAGAGGGCATATAACTCCTCTGTTAGAACACTTGCATATGTAGGAAGGCTAAAATGATAAAAGGTGTTAGGAATGAGAATCGCGAATCCAACACCCGCAGGGGTTTTTGAACCATCAGAGTATATAGGGACTGCAGAGGAATGGTGGGAGAGATGGTCATAAAATCGGGAACGGAGAACGAAGGAAGGAGAATTGGACCTGGAATAAGGGATAATGGAAGGACGAACATGGGGTCGCGGAAGTAGCCACGTGTGAAAAAAGACATGTGCGGAAAGAGAAAACATTACTAATAGTAAGAGAGGAGTGTGAAAGGAGAGTAAGAACTCGAACTGCAATAGGTGGGTTGGTCCAAGGGATGGAAAACATGTCTATGTCAGGACTGGGAGGAAGTAGAGAAGGGGTATGAGGAAAACGGTGCAACTTAGCATAGGCACGAAGAGAAAGAAGAGCACAACGGCAGAAAAGTGATGAAACTCCTGATTCAGCATACAGACTCTCAACTGGGGAGGACTTAAAGGTGCCAAGAGCCAGACGCAAACCGTGATGATGCACAGAATCAAGTTGTTGGAGGACGGTGTCTGAAGTGGAAGAATAAACTTGGCAAGCATAATAAAGTTTAGAGAGAACGAGAACAAAATGTGACGAAGGAGAGTAGTCCAATCAGCATCCCATGACACATGACACAAAGTTTGTAAGAGACGGAGGCGTTGCAAGGCTGAGATTTTCAAGGAGGGAATATGATCTTTCCAAGTAAGATGGGAGATGAAAAGAAGGCCAAGAAAGGAAGTGGAGGTTTTGTATGGGAGAGGAGAGCCATAGAGAAAAAGAGGTGGTTGAGAAATAAGATGAGAATGAATAAAGTAACAGCATGAGACTTAACAGGAAAGAACCGAACGTCATGAGAAGTAGCCCATTCTGAGGCAGCAGAAACCGCACATTGAATAAGATCAAGGGCAGACATATCAGAATTTGAAGCATATATTACAAAATCATCTACATATAAAGAAGAGCGAACACCAACTGGGAGATAAGAAACAATCCTATTAATTGCCAATAAAAAAAAGAGTAGTGCTAAGAACACTGCCTTGGGGAACACCTTCGTATTGTGAGAATGGGTCTGAATAAGTATGCTGAACACAGACTCTAAAGAAACGAGCTGATAGAAAATTCTTTAAGAAAACACCAAGGTTACCATCAATACCGCAAGAACGAACTGTGTGTAAAATATGGTAGCACCACACTCTGTCATAAGCCTTCTCAAGGTCAAAGAACACTGCAACAACAGATTGCCGAGTGGCAAAGGCTAAACGGATATAAGTCTCTAGATTTAAAAGGGGAGTTAAGGCGCTGCGAGCTTTTTGAAAACCAAATTGTGAAGAGGACAAAAGCTGCTTCGATTCTAGAAGCCACATAAGATGATGATTTATCATAAGCTATAACACTTTGCAAAGACAGCTAGTAAGGGCATTGATTGATTGATTGTAGTAGAAACTGGCGGTGCAATTGCTAAGGTCATATTCCACCAGACAACAAGCTAAAACACATGGCAAATAAAGAGTGCATAATCGATATAAAGTTAATAACTTTTTCTAGAAATAAAACACTGAAAATAATATAAGAATAGTTAAAAGAGAAAACAATTTTTTATAAAAGTGGAAGGAGGCCCGCCTCCTGAAGAAAACCAAAAACATCAGTAAAATCGCTATGGACTCCACCAAGCATCGAGGAGAGACAGTAGGCACCATCTACCCCTGTATGCCTATGGAGGAATCTCCGACGCAGGTCCCCCAAACTTGGACACTCGACCAGCAAGTGAAGGACAGTAAGGGGAACAAAGCAATCATCACAGTACGGTTGAGTCTCGCCACTCATCAGGAACCCATGTGTAAGCCGAGAGTGCCCAATGCGAAGCCTAGCAAGAGCTACCTCCTATCACCGAGGCATGGAAGGGAGAACCCTTGGCACAACCACTCTCTGGAAGACTTCTTTCAGCTTATTATGAGCAACACCATCCCAGTGTCTCTGCCAACACACATGCATTCTGTGCCGCAAGTAAGGTGTTGGATCAGATGCAGGAAGCGGATATTCTGTTAGGGGCTGTTGAGTAGCCGCAGCCTTGGCCAATGCATCTGCAGTCTCATTGCCGACCACACAAACATGTGTGGGAACCCAGCAAAAATCCACTCTCTTCCCCCGACGACGAATGAGGAACAGCCACTCCAAAACAGCTAAAACTAAGGGATGGGAAAAGTTAAAAGATTCCAGGGTCAAAAGCGCCCCTTGAGAGTCGCTAAAAATAGTAAAATAATTGTCAGGGTGAACAAACACCAACTTCAAGGCTAAAATGATGGCTGACAACTCTGCAGTAAAAACTGAGGCAACCAAAGGAAGACTACCTCCATGGCTAAAATTGGGAAATACCACTCCAAAACCAACACCTGATGCGGATTTAGAGCCATCAGTATACACAGGCACAGAACCACCATGACTAGAAGAATGTTCTAAAAATAACCTTAAAAGACACTGAGGAGAGACAAAATCCTTTGAACCTGCAATAGGCCTGCAGAAAGTTACCTCTGACAATATCCAAGGTGCAACCCTCGGGATCCGAACAGGACTGACAAGTACTGCCAACAAACCAAACCCCTCCATTATATCCTGAACCCTATAGCCAAATGGACGAGGCATGAGAGGGTGTCTACTATAACACAAAAGACAAGACTGTTTCGTCACACTCTCACAAACAAGTGAGTCTGGAAGGTGACGAATCCGGAGCCAGCACCGTACTGCAACAGACTGACACAGTAGATCTAAGGGAGGCACACCAGCTTCCACCAAAAAGCTGGGAATTGGAGAGAACCGAAAAGCCCCAGTTGCAAGGAGAAAACCAGCATGATGGAGAGCATCTAGAGTTTTTAGTCTTGATTCTCTGGCAGAGGAATATACCTCACAGCCATATGACAGCTTAGAGGTTACAAATACCTGAAACAAATGCAAGAGTGTCCTTCGATCAGCACCCCAAGAGGTATGGGACAGAACCCTCAATAGATTGAGAGCCTTCATACATGATGTTTTAAGATTTCCCAAGTGTGAGACCCATGTCAAACGACAATCAAAAGTCAGGCCCAAGAATTTCGTCTCTGTCACACAACGGAGTCTCCTGCCGCAGAGCTGGAGATCGGGGTCCGGGTGTACCCCTCTCATCCTACAGAAGTGCATAGCCACAGTCTTTGAAGAGGAAAACCGAAAACCCTTGGAAGTGGCCCAGGCAGAAATCTTGTCCAAGGCAAGTTGCATACGCCGCTCAATAGCAGACATGCGGGAGCCAGAAAACCATATAACTAAGTCGTCCACATAAAGGGATGAGGATACCCCAGCAGGCACAGTGTCAATGATACCATTAATGGCCACTGCAAACAGGGAAACACTTAAGACACTCCCCTGTGGGACACCTTCCTCCTGGCACAGTGGCGCAGAGAGGGTAGAACCCACACAGACCCAAAATACACAATCAGTCAAGAAGTCTCCAAGCAACACAGGCAGGCGACCACGTAAACCAAAGGCATGAAATTGTTGGAGGATGCCATGGCGCCAGGCAGTGTCATAAGCCTTCTCAAAGTCAAAAAACACAGCCACAAGATGTTGCTTGGAAGCAAAAGCTTCACAGATTGACGCCTCGAGCCTGATAAGGTTGTCTGAAGTGCACCGTAATTTACGGCAACCACTCTGTGACGGAGAGAGAAAGCAACCCTTCTCCAGAAACCACATAAGACTGACATTGACCATCTTTTCGAACAGCTTGCACACACATGATGTTAAAGTGATAGGGCGATAGTTGGAGACTTGGGAATGGTCTTTACCAGGCTTGGGAAAGGGGAGGACAATACCCAACTTCCAACTCCTCGGAATAGAGCCCTCACTCCAAACCCTGTTAAAAAGGTCCAATAAAAACTGAAGTGAATCAGTCAGAAGATGATGCAGCATAGCATATGGAATATCGTCAGGCCCAGGAGCAGTGTCACGACACTCTGAAAGGGCAGCACGCAGCTCACGGAGGCTGAAATCAATTATACGGCTCTCCGCCGCGAGAGCAAAAGTCAAGACCCAGCCTCTCCTGATTCCTACGAAAGGTAGCAAATGGCTGAGAAGGATCCTTTGTGGAGACAGCGTAAAACTGATCTGCAAAAGCAGAGGCTACTGCATCTGGTGCAGACACAAGTTCTCCGTGAAGGCACAACACCGGAGGGGAGGGGGGCGAGAACCTACCAGAAATCTTGCGCACCTTTTTCCACACCACAGATATTGAAGTTGAAGATGTAATTGTAGAAACATACGCCCTCCATGAGTTATGGCGAGCATTCTTCATGACCCATCTATAGTGAGCACGTGCTTTGCGAAACTGTATTTTTAGAAAAACATTACGATTGGCAAAATACCGACGAGCAACTGCTTTGTAAGTTCCCTTTGCTATGGAGCAGTCATCATTCCATCATGGCACAGGTCTCTGGGAAAAAACACCAGAAGTCCGTGGGATAGAATGAACCCCTGCTGAGAAAATGGTCTTAGTAAAATAACATTCGGCATCATCGATAGTTGAAAAATCAGTAACCCTGTTGGCAAATACACATAGTTCCTCAAAGAGAGACCAATCAGCCCTGCCCAGACACCAGTGTGGCAGACAGGCTACAGGAACAGAGCGAGTAGGCTGGACCACTACAGGATAATGGTCACTACCATGTAGATCATCCAAAACCTCCCAAGAAAAATCAAGGGCACAGTTAGAGGAGGAGATGGTAAGGTCAGTGACAGAATACGTGCCACTCTGAACATGAAAATGGGTCGGCCTTCCATCATTTAGGACAACCAAATCTAAATCCCCAACCAAAGAGGCAAGATGACCACCCCGGGGATTTGAAAGTGAGTCACCCCACAAAGGATGGCGGCCATTAAGGTCACCAAGGAGTAGGAAAGGGGGTGAAAGTTGGCTGATAAGGGTTTCTAGATCAGCACGTATAACAGGAATGGAAGGTGGAAGGTACAGACAACAGATGGTATAGCACCTCCCAACGTGCATCTGTACTGCTAGAACTTGAAGGGGGGACTGAATCTCAAAAGAAATAAAGGGGACATCAGAATGGCACAAAATTGCACATCCACTGCTGTGACCACCAGGAGGGAGATGCATGGAAGGCCTTATACCCCCTAATGGAAGGGAACTGTCTGTCCTCCACCATTGTCTCCTGAAGACACACATAGTGGGTTCAGAGCAGAGAGTAATAACTGCAATTCCTCCCAATTTGCCATGGCACCTCTACAGTTCCACTGAAGACAGATTGGTACCGATTGAGCCATAGTGATTAGTATTAAATATTATGAACTTAGAAAGCTATGTAGCAACCTCGTTGGGAAGGGAGTGAAAGCCCTTCTTCCTAGGCGTGGAGCTCCGCCTCACCAACCGAGAAGGCAATGAAGATTTAGAGTTTCCATGGATGGAAGTACGCTTACCCCGAGACATGTCCCGCCCATCACCAGAATGAGTCCAAAGCACAGAGACCTTCTTGGAAGACCCACGTGCCCCGTCCGCACACCCATGTGAGGGTTAAGCTGGCACCTCAGGTCCAACCCCCCCCCCCAACCAAATCAACCAAAGGTTGGCCGCTGGGTGACGGATCAGAAGGAGCAAGCGACTGAGCTCTATGAGTATCTAAAGACCCAGGCCCCACCACATGTGAGGAAGAGGCAGGGACGGGAATCCTAGAAGGGCCATCATGAACACCCACAGATATAGACGCCACCACTGGCTGGGTTGTCGAGCGAAGAGCCCCCTCAGAATCCTCATGCGGTACAGAAGTTTGAACCTTAGAAGGAGGGGAGTCACCCAAAAACTCCTCACTCCTCACTCGCTTGAGATTGGCAGATGCAACCTCCATCTCTGCACCAGAACTTAAAGCATTAGAAACTATAGTGCCACACTGTAAAGAAGAGTGAACAACAGTAGCAGAGCGGGCAGATGGTACAGGAGCAGCAGTCGGTACAGGAGTAGCAGCCGATACAGAAGTATGAGAGACGCTGTTTTTTTTGGATATGTCAGGACAAGGATACACAGGAAGGACATCAGGAGTTTTGGATGTGTCAAAGCAAGGTGTAGCATCGACACGGGTGTTTGTCACAGGAGGAACCGGAGGAACTGGGATGGGGGAGGCACTCCCAGACGCTGGAAGAACCACCGCAGAGGGGACACCCCCAGAGACAGGAGGCACCTCCACGGAGGAAGCACAGCTGCATCCAGGCTGCACTCCCTCAGTGGAACCGCAAGGGCGAGAAGGCCGGGAAGTAGAACCCCGAGAATTTGATGGGGCATTGTGCGATGGCAGGGGAACCTGCCGGGTAGCTTTATGGCGAGACAACGCAGCAGCAAAGGTAACTCCAGGGCGAATGAACCACTCCCTTACCCTGGCCTTTGCCTAAGAAAAGGAAATTTTCTCCTTCATTTGGACAGAAATAATCTCGTATTCATATTTGTATACTTCGCAATCCCTTGAGGAGGCTGCATGTGCTCCTCCACAGTTCAAACATTTAGAGGGTTGAGAACAATCATCTATACCATGAGAAATTCCACCACAATCTCCACAGACCTCAGGAAGGCCAGACACTTCCCTCCTGCAAGAACGGCAGACATGACCAAATCATTGACAATAATAGCATCTTCTAGGTCGGGGAACATAAGGTTTAACCTTTAACTTCCACCACGCAGCAGTGATAACCTCCGGCAAGGTAAGACGGTCAAATGGCAAGATAAGAGTGGGTGTGGGGGTGAAAACCCCATCAACTTTCTTCATAATTCTCTGTACTCCTACAACACCCTGAGGAGCCAGCCCCTTTAAGAGGGAAGAATCAGAATATGGGATCAAGTCACGAGAATACACAACCCCTCGGGACTGGTTTAGGACCAAGTGACAAGAGGCAGATACAGGATAACCAGCGACCATAGTTAGGGACTGGATGCGTGAACTCTCCTCTTCATTCCTAGCTTCTAGCAATAGAGAACCATCACCCTGCAAAGAGACCTTGGGGGTAAATCCACATGCTGAAACTAGACCACTGTGAATCTGAAAACAATTCAGGTTCCGGAAGGCAGTACCATTATCCATTTTAAGGACTACTTATTTTCTGTAAGATTTATTAACAAAAACACCAGGTAACACCTCAATTGGAAGGGCATCTTCATTTGCAATTTTGGCAGATGACCCTGGGGGTACAGGGTCATCGGCCAGAGAGTGATCAGGTGATGCCAACTCGTGCGGCTGGTCACCGACCACACGAGTGGTTAAAGAAGTTTGGGATGTATCCATATATACATGCTTTAGACAAAATGGCACCAGGAGCCAAGGGAAACCGCCTACCAGGGAGTGAGGGGACCGAGCGCGGTCTGATGGGAGCGGGGTACCTCTTCCCCAGAGGGTGTCCCAAAAAGGACCCCTCGTGATGCGAAAGTTTGCTCCCACCAGTGCAAAAGACCCCCTTCCCCAACACCCCCCAGCCCAGACACCCAACCAACCAACTCAGGACAGCACCGAGGCGATCCCTCTGGAGGGTGGCACCGATGACCCATACGGGTAACCTAAGTTTCAGGCAGCGCTTAGTCAGACCCCTCACCCACAACCCTACCCGCATGGGAGACCCTGCCGGATGCCATTAAATCAACTGGCAGGCTTGTGGGATCACAGGGGCGTGCAAGCCCCCCCACCACGACAAGGTGGCTGCCCACGGGGGGGGGGGCTAGTAAGGGCAATGGAGCGATAATCTTAAGGGGCATAGCCTTGCTTTCCCGTTTAAAAACCGGGAGAATGACAGCATTAGGAAAAGAGGGAGGAATATCCAGACACAATTGTAAATAGCTAATAATAAGGCCAGGGCCTCGGGGGGGAAAGGTGACGGAGCATATTATAGTGTATGTCATCAGGACCCTCGCAAGTGTTCTTACAAAGACGAAGGGCAGAGGACAATTCATGGAGCATGAATGGCGCGTTATATGACTCACTAGACGACAGCTTGAAGACAACAGGCGTACATCCAGTAGCAGCTTTAAGGGCATGAAGTTCAGGTGAGACATGAGAGCCGCTAGTAATGTTGCTAAAATGAAGACCTAAGCCAATAGCAACTAGATGAGCATCTGCAACTGACTCCCCATCCAAATGGAGGACAGGGGAAGGCATGGGAAGATGCTTCCAGGCTATTTTGCGTATACATTTCCAGATGGAAGCAATGGGTGTATTGGCAGTAATGGAGGAAACATATAATCTCCAGCTACAGCATTTAGCCTGTTTAACCCCTACACCGCGGGCATGTTTACCGATGTTTTGCGTGTGCCGCGGGGTTATTCGGGCTCCGACAGACTCTCAAAAAATATTTGCCAAAAATCAGTTATTAGTCCTAGAATATTAAAATTAAATATGCTTATGGCACATACCTTCAGCTTTCTCCTGGAATGTTTGCTGAGCCTTCGTCAGTTACCGTAGGACTTGTGGAGACCTCTGAAGTTGGGTAACGAAGTCTCCACTTTACACTTCCCGACAACCCGTAATATGATTACCACAGCCAGATATTAACACTATAAACACTACTCGATGATTTTCAAGTAGTTTGGGATCCATACTCCAAAAAAAAAAAACACTGTGAAAGCAATGAAAATTATGAGCGCGCCTGACCGCCGCACTTGTGCTAGTTCGCTCTTGGTACTCTGTCATTTATTATTCATAAAACCCCTCACACTTTATATTTCTATTACTATATAACACTTATATATATCTACAGTCTATATCCATAAGTTTCCTTCAGTAGTATTAGTTTATTGTCACTGTAGGCATTCAATTTCTTTCAGTAAAATACGTAGCATTCACTTTCTCGTCCTGTATACTAGCATTGAGAGTGAATGTCACTTTCATCTTCACTCTCATAACTCATAGTATTCAGACATGCTAGAGTGAAACTTTCACTTTCATTACTCCTAGGGTATATTCTCGTATTCTTATAATACTACTCATTTACATTTCTATTTACGTTCTCTATTTTATTTACGTTATTTACATTTCTATTTTATTTACACTGTTATGCACTGTCACTTGAAATAACTTATAAAACTATTTTCCATTGTTCACGTATATTTACATTCATTACTTTCACTTGCTGTTTACACATTATTTACACATTATTTACAATTCCACTTGCACTGTTTTACTCAATAGAAAGATCGTAGTCACTCTTTTATCAATTGTCAGCCCTTTACCTCTTTCCACACGAGGTTTAGTAGGGGGTAAAGGTCACAGGGCCCTTTGCATGGGGGTGAAAAAGGCCCTGAAGTCAGCAAGAGGAACAGGCGTACCTCCTCTTCGGAAGATGAGAGAGAACTGATAAGGGAGGGCCGGCCCGGGTAAAGGCCTACTTAGAGGGTATTCAGTACTACCAACGTAGCTCTTGAAACAGCTATGTATTTCACTGAAATGATTTGCAGGAAATCTAGACAATACATTACAAATTAGGTAGTTCTAGGTGAATGTAAATATCACTTAGGCTTCTCCCTTCCCTCCTTATATGTATATTTATTACGAAAATAGATTATATGGCATATTTCAAGGGGAAAAAAACAGCGAAAATTAGTGAACGAGTGCACGTGAGGTGTTGTCAGGTGATAATTAGCCAATTCCAGGTGTATGGCACTCTCACTTACCTCATTTCTTTCTTGTATATATTATTTGGTATAAGAATAGGGCATAGGGCTTATTTCAATGGATGAAATCAGTGAAAAATTCCAGGGAAGATTTACTTAGCGTAGCACAGCCGGGCAGGCGAGAGGATAGGGTAATGGAGGGGGGGGTAGGGAGGGGAGTCAAGAACAGGGAGAAATGGCTAAATTGTCAACAATGGATGGGAGTACAGATGAGATTAGGAGTGCTGATTAGTGTTGGACATTGGCAGTACTGATAGATGATACAAGCCCCCACTTGGAAGCCTGGGTGAATTCAAAATAACACAGAATCACAAAAGTGATCCCCCGTGGTATGATCCCTTGCTCCCAAGCGTCACGAAAGTGACGCCCCGCGGTTAAGGGGTTAACAATCTTACAAAGAAGAACGTGGGCCTTTTTAAACAGTAGGAATGCATTCTATTCATCTGGGGTGTTGCATTTGCATAGGTAACTCTTCCAACATGCACGTTTAACACGGAGTGCCGCGGTACAATCTGAATCCCACCAAGGCACACACTTCAGTCTAAAAGGATGGGACAACCTAGGAATCACAGTCAAAGCTGCACTCAGAACTAACACTTTAAAATAGGTGAGCATATCTAAAACAGTAGAGAAGGAAGAAGCAGGTATAGAAGGAACAGTTAAAGAAGTAAATGACGGCCAGTCATTTTTCAGAAAACACCATCGAGGGGGTCTGAGTACAGGACAATATGTAGTAAGAGTAAGTTTGATAGGAAAGTGATCACTATATACATCGTCCAAAAGAAGAGACCAATGGAAATCTAAAGAAAGAGAAGGGGAGCACAACGAGAGATCCAGACAGGAAGAAGTACGAGTTTTAGCGTCAAAATGCATTGAAGCTCCCTCAGTCAATTAGGATAAATCATAATTAAAGATAAAAGACTCAAGGTGGCGGCCAGGTGAATTAGTAACGGCATCGCCCCATAAAGCGCAATGACAGTTATAATCTCCTAACAATAAAATTGGGGTGGGTAAGTGGGTTGATTAAAGAGATAAGGCAGAGAAATCAATAGGATGGGAGGGAGAGAAATAAAGCAACCACAGTAATCCAACGTCCGAGAAAAACATGAATAAAATGACTTGGAACAGTGGTGTTAATGGACAGACGTTCAAGAGGAACTGCATGGTGGACTAGGATAGCTGAAACAGAAAGAGAAGCAGGAGAGAACAAAAAACAATAGCCGGGTATTGGTACCGGAGGGGAAGACAGACGGGGTTCTTGTAAACAGACTAAGGACAGACAGTGAACCAAAAGAAGACAGCAAAGGTCAATGTGACGGGCCATAAAACTATGCATGTTCCATTGTAAAACAGACATACCAAAACTATCAAACATAAAAGTAAAAAACAGAAAAATAGAGTCTAGGAAAGATAAAAGGAAATTAATACTAAGGATATATAATAAATAGGAAGTAAAATATAATACACTGGAAGGTAAATATATTACAGAATAGTAACATATATTACCGTGCCATTATGATAGTAGGAATGGGGGCAGAAGGTGGAATTGGAGGACGAGCGGGGCAGTCACCATAGCCTGGAGGCATGGGAAGAGATAGACGGGAAGAGATAGATGGGAAGGAGTACTGGAAGAAGTGGAAGAGGAGGAGGGCAAAGAGGAGGAGGGGACAGAAGGTGATGGAGGGGGAGATGAAGGAGGGAGAGGAGTGGAAGGGAGAGGAGTGGAAGGGAGATCAGGCGGTACAGGATCTGGCATAGAAGTTAAAATGTAATCCATAATCTTGGGGATGGTTTCACTGTCGTCATTGCCAGAGGGTTTTGTGTTACAATTAGCCAGCAGTGAAGCAGTCCGGGGACATGACTGAGGAGACTGCCGAGATGTGGATTTCGACGCGGCAGAGTGTATCCATCGAGAGGGGCGGGTATTCATCGCACGAACTTTACGAGCTGGAGAAGTAGGAGGATGGGCAGGAGAGGTCTTAGAGTCCGAAGCGATGGGTAGTCTGCGCTTACCACTAGAGCAGGATGGGTTGGACGGTACATTGGGCCATAGACAGCAAACGGCTGGTATGAGAAACAGAGCTGGAGGAGTGTGAGGGGGGACGAGGTTGGGAATAGGGGGAAGGACTAAGATAGGGAACAGGTAAGGAAGGGGGTGGAAAGGAGGTAGGGGTAGAGGAATCTAAAACAGAGAAAGAATTAGAGACAGGAACAAGAGGAGTCTGTAAGGGGAGGAGTGAGGTAGTGAGGGGGGGTAGGTAAAGAGGAGGGAGAGGTGGATATAGGAGTACTAGGAGGAAGGGAAGAGGAGACAACAGTGACAGGAGTAGGAACAGAGTGAGAGGTGGGAAGACGAGAGGTGGGAGGAGACTAAGAGGGGACACCAGATACAGAGATAGGTGCAGAAGGGGACGAAGAAATAGTACTGGTACTAGAAGTTACTACAGGAGGAGGACGGGCTACACATGCGTAGGTAGTGTTAGGATGCTGACCGAGACCGTGAACTCTGCGACATGCGTCACGAAGGGAGAGGCCAGTTTTCCAGCAGACGCTAGACACTTCTGCTTCAAAGAGGTAAATAGGATATTGTCGGTACATGTCACAATGGGTACCCTGACAGTTAGGACAGCACTGGATTGTGGAAGTGCAGTCTGAGGAGGTATGACTGGCCAGTGCACGGTTGGCACAGACTGGAGACGATTGGCAGTATTTGGCAGGGTGACCAAAGTGCCAACAAGATGTGCATAGGCGAGACCATACAAACAACGTACCTCTTTTGCACTTGGAGAATACGTCGGACGCATGATCATTGGCTATTGATACTGTGACGTGAGCAACTCTCCAAACCCTCCCACCCCCGGCCACCCCCCCTCCCAATCACAGTTACCAGACATGTGGTATGGCTGCTGCTTCGTGACCCTTCCTCGACTACCAATGCTCCGAACAGTGGGTAATGTGGAACTTTCCCTGACTGTACATGGAGAACAGTGCCCCCAGTAATGACTGTGGGGGGTAGATCACGAGAAGCAAAGACTTTCGACGATATTAGCCGATTCTTGATGGGGTTCACGAGGAGGAATTGTATAACAATGGACCGAGCATATTGGATGATGTTGCTCCGAAAGAATTAGCTGAATGTCATTAGAGCGTTCTGTGAAAGCCCTCTGGCCGAAAGACATTGAAGATGGTAAACAGACAGTGCCAGTGGCAGAATTAAGCTGGATGTCTGGGGACACGGAGATGGGTTGTCCTGCATTGTTGACTATGGATGTCACCTTCTTGGCTTGGGTGGTACTGTGGACGATAAGGAGGCGGGAACCATTCGGATGGGCCGAGAAGGTGACATCCCTACCTACAGTACCTGTCAAAGTAGAGAGAGGTGGAGTGAGAGGTTGTCAGTCGTATCGTGGACGTTGAAAATTTTTGACCAAGTCTGGGAACCGAATAGTGAGGAGGTGAGGGAAGGGACAGGTACATAGGAAGAAAGACGAGGTCAGGAGAGAGAGACAGAGGACATAGAAGGAACAGAGACAGTAGGTAAAGGAGGAAGATAAGGGTGAAGTGTGACGATAATAGAAGGGCTGACTGAAGTAGACAGATCAGAAGCTGGAGGAGTGGGAGACACAGTAGGTGAGGATGATGGGGTGAATAATGTAACCGAATGTGTAGCAGGAGGGGAAGAAGTTGAGGCCACAGTCAAAAGGGGGTCCTGGGTCGTCATCATAATCGGGCCAGAAGAATTACCCATATCCTTATGATTTAAAATGGTAGATGTCACCACCCCATCCCTCACCCACCACGGAACCCAATGAGAGGAGGCTAATGTTGGGTCAAATTCACCCAACAGCCCCGGGGATAGTGGAAGAGGTATGCACGGACACGGTTTGGTGTTGAGTGGCAGCCGCGCACCAATGCGGTGCCCACCAAACAGTGCCCGCTTGACCATAGCCGAGGTTGACTAAGTCAACACACAGCTAGCCAATCTGACCAGCGGGGCCACACTGGACCACCCGTCTTACCCCAACTCCCCTACCAAAGAAGCATGTTGCCCACCACAGGGAACTGCACCCTGCCCCATGGTGGACTCAACTCCCAGAGAGAGGAGTGCGAGGAATACACGGGACGCCACGCACGACAAACACGTGCAGAGGAAGCAGTCTCGCCTGAGATGACAAAAGGCATGGAGACTAGCATCATCACCAGAGGGCCTCCACTGTCTGGCGATGATAGGGGAGAAGGAAGGAGGAAGCAGTAGAATAAGAAAAAGAGCCTCGCAAAATTAGTTGAGGCAGTGACAGGAACCCAGGGAGAGAGGAGAGGGCAGAGTAGAGACCCTACCATAGCTCCCCCACACGTCAAGACCTCCCATGACAGCATCGAGTGAGGAAACGGGGGGACGCCATTTATGAAGTTTAATTAATTCTTCTTGTAGCTCTCTGCAAGAATCTGTTAGTAATTTTCCTTTATTTTTGCATCATCAGCAAACATTTAGATAGCTTCCATTTCCAGTGTTACTGTTTATGTCATTTATATTGTTACGATATCTTGGGAAACCTTTTGTAACACAATGGTACAAGTTTAAGTGCCAGTGAACATCAAAACATGAATACAATCAATCCCTTGTTCACACTGGATCCTCCTATCAGTCAGGAGGAAGGGTAGAACACAAAACACATTGAAAACCATAATTCAATGAAACAGTGAAACAGTGGCCCTTGTCTTATTCTCGATTTCCTTAGCCAAGGCTTCTATATCGAGGTCCAACTGATTCAAGGCCGTATCTCGGGATAAGTTGTTCACCCCGAGGATCAGAGTAGTTAAGTCTAGTTTGTATGTTAAGAGGTCCTGGTATTCTTTACTATCTCTTATTGTGTTGACCTTGGCACCAGGCATGCCATATTTGCGGACATAAAAGGCTGGAGGCTGGAGCATCGTCTGGATACTGCACCGGATGATCTAGTGGGAATCTCTGGACATAAGAATGCCCAAAGAAGGCTACTTTCTTCAGAGGGGATGGATAATCTACTAGGGAGGGTTCAAACCCTACCCCAACACCCCTGCAACCATGCACAGCCTCCCCTGTTGCTCCCCACAACATGTGGTTGATCTCCGACACAGCACGAACAATGTTCCCGCTCTCACACCCGCAATCCCCTATTATTTATCATTAGATGTTGTCCTGGTCACGGCACCAATTTTATGTTAGTTATTATCACTGTAGGGGTCTTAAATATCAACTAGCATAAAGCGAAACAACAACTCATCATTATATACAGTATGTGGAAGGCGTTTTGATCTGTACTCAGTATAAATATTTGAAGGCCCCCCCAAAATATTCTGAGTACTTAGCTGTAGTGTTGATGGTATTAAGTGCAGAATGATGGCTGACTGCTGTTTACAGTCCAGTTGCGGGAAGAGAACAAAACCGTCTGGTGGCAAGGAGAGAACTGAACTCTGGTAGGAGGGAGAGAACTGAACTGCTTCGAGCAGCTTCGTGCACGAAGTAAATTAAATGAAAGTTATCATTACTGAATATATAACTAAATATATTGTTTTCTTCATAACCAGATTTATCGCCAGTGATAAACAATACCTTATCCAAATTATTTACTACAAGAATTTATTTACAAAGAAATTGCTGTCGTGGGCGGTAATATTCAAACCCAAAATCCACGACAACAATCAGTCCTTTGTTCGCATAGGATCTTGCTATCTGTCAGGTGGTAGGGTAGAACACAAAACACATTGAAAACCTATTTAATGAAACAAATAGAACATAGTAACATATGGTACAATATATACAAGTAAGAAGTAAGGAGTTTATGCATGGAAGTGGCTACATGTACGTATAGGGTTACGTTAAGTATTAAGATATAAACTTCAATGCACATCAAACGACACTAAGGTGAAGGCAAGACAAAAACATAAACACTTTCAAAAACTAACAAAAAACAATATATCCACTCCCTAGCTAGAGAAAGGAGGTACTTAACCGCAACTATGCCCTAACAAACTTTCCCTGACCTGGTATTCACTAAAACACCTCCGAATGAAGCACTAAACCCACTGTATGAATCCAGTCGACTCAAGCACTGAAGTCCGAAACTGACACCCGTAACAATATGTACTAAATAAATAATTGGTGCCAGCACTGAGCCCTGTGGCTAGTCACCTCCCTCTGTGATGAGTAATTTCCCCCTAGTACTGTTCTCACTTCTTTTTTCAGAGAAAATGCTGCATCCAGCAGTACAGGTTGCCTTGCATACCTCCTTGATGGCACTGTTTCCATAAAAGTCTTTGGTGCAGTACACTGTCAAATGCTTTCTTGAACTCTAAATAGATACTGTCCACCCATCCATCTCTTTTCCATAATGTTTCTGTAGGTCAATCACAGTAGGGTATTAGATTAGTAACACATGGTTTTCCCATTCTAAATCTGAACTGCCTTTCTGTTATTATACTGTTTACTTGTAGATGGTTTACCCAAACTTTTCTCATCAGCTTTTCTAGTATCTTACTTACAAACTGGTCAGCGATACTGGTCGGTACTTGAGTGGATTCTGTCTAATCCGTTTCTTGAATAGGGGAACAATGTTTACTTTCTTCCAAATATCTTGTAGTTTACGTCGACCTAAGGATTCCTTGAAAACCCTTTCATACACGGGGGCCCAGTGAAGAATCCAACCGTTCACACTCTTTCGATGCAGGATTCGTCAAAGTGAAATCCAACCGCTCACACTCTTTTGACACAGGATCCGTCCAAGTGAAATCATCCGCTTACACTCTTTCGACGTAGGTTGAGTCCAACCATGTAATTTTTTTTTTTTTTTTCACAAAAATTTGTTGTTTGATCTTCCTAATAAACGAAAAAATATTTAAAAATGAATTACCATATTGTATCATTCACTTATTCAATGATCATTTACATACAGACATATGAACATTTCAACAACGATTATATTGTAGTGCATTTACCTGCGATCCATTTCGTAAAAGAATGACACTTCTATCTATACTAGAATTTTTTTTTATGGCACACAGAATAACAATAGTCGTTCATCACGCCTGCCCTATCATTTCATTTTCGCCCCCCCAGTAGGGGTGGGCGTATCGATACCAAAATATCGACACTTTCGATACTGGCTATTTAAGCTGAAGCATCGATACTGGTGCCTACAGTAGATATCGATATTTCGATTACTAAAGAAAAATGTTCCAATTTAGGAATTTTTAAGGAGAAATTAAGTATTTTCAATATGCAGAGAAATAATTATTTATTACGCTGAAAGGCAGGGATAATATTTTTGCACCTGGCAGCCTGGTGTGTTTGTCTCCTGTCGGCCCACGTCACCGGGGGTGTGATCATACTGTATAACAGTCTGTCACACCATTGACCTTGACCGGAAATCAGTCACAGCAGTCCTGGCACCCCTAAGCTATATATTAAAAAACAGCACTCAGCAAAGGTCGAGGTATCGGAATCGGTAATCGATACCGCCAATACTAGTCAAAAAAGTAATCGGTATCGTATCGATATGAAATAACTGGAATCGCCCACCACTACCGCCCAGACCTCACGCTGCCCATATTCCTCACTCAGTGATTTATCCGGCATCAAAAAATGATTATCATTTAATTCCCTTGCCTTTATTATTAACTGCATTGTTATGAAACTGATACATGTAACAAATGAATAAATGATCTTACTAATGAATAAGAAAAAAAGACAAATAAAGGATATGAAACACCATAGTTTATCGTTCAGTAAAGTACTCATTTACTCGCTGATGTATATACAGTACAGTACTCACTATTTTTAAAAAATACAGTGTGAGTACTATATATGAGTATATGTCAGTGAGCAAATGAATACATTACTGAACGATAAAGTATGGTGTTTTATATTCTTTATTTACTTTTTTCATTCATTAGGAAGATCATTTTTTCATTTGTAACATGTATCAGTTTCATAACAATACAGTTAAAAATTAGGGCGGGGGAATGAAATGATTATAATCATTTTTCGATGCCGCACAAATCACTGGAGCAATGTGAGGAGCGTGAGGTCTGGACAGGCGAGAATGAAATGATAGGAAACAGTTCACTCAGAGCGACCTGCGTGATGAACGACTATTGTTATTCCGTATGCCATAAAAAAAAAAAAAATCTATTATACCTACAAGTGTCATTTTTTTTTTTTTTTTTTAACGAAATAGATCACAGATAAATGCTCTACAATATTCTGTAATCATTACCGAAATGTTTTTATGTCTGTGAGTAAATGAGCACTGAATAAATAAGTGAATGATACAATATGGTAATTCCTTTTTTTTTTTTTTAGATTTTTTTCCTTCATTAGAATCACCATTTATTAATTTATAACATAAACCAGTTCCATAGCTATAATAAGGGGGAGGGTGGAATGAAATGATTGAATCAGTTTCTGATACTGCACGAATCGCTGAGGAGTGTGGGGAGCGTGAAGTCTGGGCTGGCAAGAGACTGTCACTCAGTACTTGGAAGTGGTTGGACGCCGGTGGCGTTGAAACAGTGCGTGAGGGTTCGATGTAATGCTATGCTTAACTCTTCTCCTCATTCATGTAGCACCCAACCTGAAATTTCTTCAGGACCATATGTTTTTCAGTTGTCTAATTTACTTAACTCTTCCTGTACTTCTTTTTTTGATATTTGTTTATCTGATATGTGTGGGCCTGCATGTTCCACATCATTTCTTTCAAAATTATTTTTTTCTGTAAGAACTGGTAGGTGGGGTGCCCAAAATGCCGGGAATAGTCACCGAGGGCATCACAGCACCCCCAGGAGGAGCCTACAGAGGGACGGACAGAGCGTGGCCTGACTCCGGGTAAACAGGGATGTAAGTCTGCCTGGGCCGTGTGCCTCTATAACCTGGAACTCGCCTGCTGCCGCCATTTCAGGAAACGGAGACTACCTTGCGGGCGAGCTGACACTCGACATGATCAGGGTGGAGGTAGTTCCTCAGCTCCAAGCAGCACCCCAGCGACGGCCAGCAGCCGCACCCTTTGTGAGACGGCCAGTAACCACTCAGCAATTCAGGAGATGGCCGGTAGCTGCTTGGAAGGCCTTCAGGAGACGGCCGGTACCACTCGGCCCTTCAGGATATGGCTGATAGCCGCTCCCAATTAAGAGCCATGGCCTCTAGTCGGGCTCAGGCGACGGCCGGTAGCAACACCCCCAAAAGGCCATGGCCCGCAGCCAGGCCACACGGCTGGAGATGGTCAGTAGCCGCTCCCCCGTCAGGTGCTGCTATTCCCCCCTACAGGAACCAGCTACGGCCAGTAGCCATGCTGGGAAGAGAAGGGTACATCCCCTCTCCTCCCATAGTTGCCTCAGAGAACACGACAAAGGTGACAGCCTGTAGCCATCCCCATCGGCAGTAGACGGCCTGCAGCCGCTCCTAGTCAGCACATTGTCCTCCATACGGAGCCTCAGTGATGGCCAGTAGCCACGCCAACAGGCAAGTGACGGCCGGTAGCTGCACTTCTCCTGTGCCTCTGTCGGGCCCAGGCGACGGCCAGCAGCCGTGCCTACGACAATGGGACGACTGGTAGCCGCCCTCGTTTTGTTGCCCATAGGAACCCATAGACGGCTGGTAGCCACACCAGGGAGGAGTGTCAAAGCCCCTCACCCCCCATGACTCCACTAAGAGGGGGCGATCTACCATCAGACCTGCCTACCGGCAGGGGTGCAGATGACCTTGCTGTCCACCAAGAATGAGGCAACCTTCAGGAGGAAGGTTCCAGCCCCGAGGACTACTGGCGAGGCCCCATACTATCCCCAGGGCTCCTCTCACTACAGCCGGCTCCATGAGGGCCCTACCTGACAGACTGCGACAGAGGCCGATGCTGCAGCCAGCTCCTGACAGCGTCCCTGACTGCAGGAGACTGCAGCCGACATGACCCTGAGGCCACCCCGAGGACCCACGGAAGGAATCTCTCCTCACCCAGACACAGGAGACACTCGTCCTCTGTCAGGCACCCAAGTGAGTGCTTCCGGAACCTCTTCGGTCCCAGTCCTGAGGGCCGCACTCCAGTTCCCAGCCTTGACAGTGCGGGGCCCTTTGCCGCACACAGACCCGGAAGAGAGATGACACCCCTACGAGTGGTCCCGTGGCTGCAGGATGCAGAGGCCCCTGGCAAGCCTCAGCCCCTTCTGGAAGAGGGCTGTGAGCTTCCCCGCCACCCTCTGTCCTCACCACAGCCCGACCCAGATCCCGACAATGAGTGACAGTGCAAGTGAAGCGACAGTGGAACAGTGACTTATAAACAGGGCAGTGTGTTAATATGAGAAAGGGGAAATTAAGCAAAAGATCTGCCAGTGATATAGTGACTTCAGGATAGACCCCCCAGTGAGAACAATGACGTGAGGAAAGGCCGAGTAGTGAATATAGTGACCTTAGTGAATGTGCAAGATCCGCATCTCGGCCCCAGTGATAAAAGTTCCTTAGTGCAGTAGGGCCTAACACCGAGCAATGCACCCCAGTGTCAGTGTGAATTTCCCCTAGTGTGACAGTGAATAATTCTCCCTGACCAACATCACGAGTACTGTACAGTGTGCTGTTCACCTTGACCCAGAACTATTGTCCAAACAGTATCCTGCATGATACTGTCACCCTTGACCTCAGTACATGTCCTATAATTGTCTACATTACTGTTTTGTGACATCTACCTATTCCTAATCATCGAATTTGCCAATATACATGTAAGGTTGTTGCCTGAGTTTTTGTGCCCTGCCTCTCTCTTGATATTTAAGCTCCGGTCTAGGAAGGACCCAGCCACATCCTAGGTATTTCAAGTGCAGGAAGCCGCCTAAAAACACCTAGCATAACAGTGCCCATCATCCACCCACTTAGTGTAGTGGTACTCTATTTTTAGGGTAGCTCTACACTGAGTGGCAAGCCAAATGATTTCCTGTAAATCAGGAAAACAGTTACAGTGTTGGGTGGTAACCTTATAACCAACCAACACGTGTTCCCTATGTGATAACAACTGGGTTGGCGGAGGCCGGAGGGTTAGTGCCCCTCCCCGGAAAACATTTACCTAAAAATAAGAACAAAAAGCCTCGGACCAGGACTGAGCAAAAGGTGACGACTAAGGACCGAACAAAGGACATGGCACGTTAGCTATATGGAATGTAAGGGGTGCAAATGATGAAGTGAAAGAGAGATTGTCCAGGTGCTTGAGGGTGTGAAAGTGAATGTATGTGGATTAACTGAAACTAAATGGGGAGGTGAATGTATATGGATAAAACTGAAACTATATGCAGGGGTGAGAGTGTAAGAGAATGGGAGTATGTATGGAGTATATATGCAGGAGTAGGTGAGAATGAGAGGGCAAAAGGAGTGTGTATTGTTGTGAGAAACAGATGGAAGGAGAATATAAGAGAGTATAGATCAGTTGGCTCAAAGATTGTGTGGGTAAGATTTAAAGTTGGAATACAAATGTGGGCGATAGTGTGCGTGTATGCACCAATGCAAGATCGTTCAAGCAGAATATGAGAAGAGTTCTGGACAAATGTGGAAGCGTGCATGGAAAAGTCTGAAAGGAATGAGTGTTTTTAATTGGAGATATGAATGGAAAAGTAGGGAATGTGAAGGTTGATGGAGCAGTTGGTGAGTGGGGTCTGCCTGCAGAGATGGATGAGAATGGCAGTACATTAGTGGACATTTGTGCCGGGAGGGGGCTGGTGATAGCCAACACCCTTTTCTGGCACAAAATGATCCACCGGTATAAGTGATGAGTGATGAGAAGGATGGGCGGTGAGCTGAATGAAGGCAATGATTGATTATGTATGTGTGAATGACAGGATGACAAGGTGTTTACTGGATGCAAGAGTATATAGATGCTGGGGGAGTGGACTTTCTGACCACCACTTGGTGGTGGTGAGAATCAATGGCCAAATGAAATGGAGAAATTGAAGAAGGGAAGGACAAGATGAAGTAGCTTATACAAAGCAGGTGGAAAGATTCCATGACAATGGAAAAAGGTAGAATATAAGAGGGAAGTGGAGGAACGACTGGGTAAATATGGATTGGAGCCAATGGGGGACGAGGAAAGTGCATTAAAGATATTTACAGAAGTCTCTGCAGCATGTGAGGTGGTGTGTGGGATGAAGAGAAAACGAAAAGGGGTGCAGGGAACAGCATGGTGAAATGAAGAGGTGAGAGAGGCCGTGGCACAAAAGAAGTATGCATTTAGTCAGTGGATGAGAAACGAGTGTGGAAGAAGTTGAGAGACGGAAAAGAGTTATATGTACAGAGGAAGATAGAGGTGAAAAGAATAGTAGGAAAAAGTAAGAAGAGAGTAGGTGAATAATTTGGAAGGAATTTGAGTGTAAAGTGGAGGGAATGTAAGAAAATGTTCTGGAAAGAGGTAAAGGGAGTTAGACAGGGTGCCAAAGAAGTTAGCTGGAAAGTGAAAGATAAAATGGTAGATTACTAGTGGAGAAGGAAGAAAAGTTGAGCAGATCGAGAGAACACTTTAAGGAATTGTTAAACACAGAGAATAAAAGTAATGCGAGTGTAAGTGGCTGGGAATGGCTGGGAGACGGAGGGATGTGAGAAGAGCAGAAGAAATAAGTATGATGGAAGCTGTGGAAGCAATGAAGAAAGTTAAAATGGTGAAAGCTCAAGGAATTGATGGAGTGCATGATGAAATGCTGAAGCATGGGGGAGAGATAGTAGATTGGATGTGGAAGGTGTGCAGATTGGCCTGGGAGGAAGGTAGAGTCCCAGAGGATTGGAAGTCAGGTATAATTATTCCCCCATACAAAGGAAAAGGGGAAAAAGAAGTATGAGTTAATCATAACAGAATTTATCTTCTTACTGTAATAGGAAAAGTATATGGTAGGATACTTATTGACAGAGAGAAATAACAGAGGAATTAGTTGGAGAAGAACAGGGAGGTTTTAGCAAGGGAAGACGTTGTGTAGCTCGTATATTCATTCTTAGATCTTTAGCGGGAAAGTTTCTAGAGAAGGGAAAGAATTTTTTGCAGCCTTCATGGATTTGGAGAAAGCATGTGACAGGGTGGATAGACAAGAATTGTGGAAAGTATTAACCCGTGGATTGCGAGCCAAAGCTCAAGCTGTGCTGGCCGTGCATCATCGCTAACAACTCCACCCCAACCCAAACATACGAATGGCACTACTCAGAGATTGAGAGAGAGACATATTTTTCTCATTTCACCAGATGATCCCCTGGATGTTTCTCCTTAAGTTTATGATAAACAAAAAAAAAAAAAAAAATGTTTTTCTTTATTCCTTTTATAACTATTCCCCTACGTAAACTTACGCATGGCCCTACGCAAAGACGGAGAGAGAGGGAGATTGTTTCTTTTCACCAGATGATGCCCTGGATGTTTATCTTCAAGTTTATAATAATTTAAAACTTAAAGAAAAAAGTTTATTTTCTTATTATTTTTTGCGTGCCATGGGGTGCGAGAAAAAGGAGTAATTGCGAAATCCACAGGTTAAGAATATATGGAGTACATGGGAAGATTTTGAATGCCATGAAGAGTATGTATGAGGGTGCTAAGGCTGTAGTGCATGTGGATAGTGAACTGAGTGAATTTTTCTATTTGAAGGTAGTATTGAAACAGGGATCTGTCATGTTCCATGGTTGTTCAGTCTGAATTTGGATGGGGTTATAAAAGATATACAAAATAGGGCAGTAGATGTTGTAGCGGCCTTAATGAGAGAGGGTAGTGTTTGGAAACTCCATCTGCTTTGTTATTGCCAGAGGATACTGTCTTGTTAAGTGAGGACGAAGGGGAGTTGAATGGCTCGGTGGATGAGTTTGGGAGAGTATGTAAGAAACGGAATCTAAAGGTGAATGGAGGGAAGAGTAATTATGGTCTTTGTGAGAAGTGAAGTCAGGGAATGGAGTGAGGTTGGATGAGGAGTACCGTAATGGACAATATGAGCGAATTTAAGTATTTGGGTAGTGTGATGAGTAAGGATGGAAGTTTAGAGGGTGAAGTGCTTGAAAGGGTACAACAAGGAAGAAAGGTCGCTGGCTTCTTGAAAGTAGTGATAAGATACAGGGAAGTAAGCTTGAAAGTTAACGAATTACTACATGACTGTATTATGATACTATCTCTAAGGTATGGAAGTCAAGCTTGGACCTTGGTGGAGGGACAGAAGTCAAGGGCGCGGGCAGTGGAAATGAGTCATTTGAGAGGAGCATGCGGAGTCACAGGGAGAGACAGACTGACAAATCAGGAAGTAGAGGAGCATTGTGGTGTGGATGTGGATGTGATAGGAAGCGTTCGGAGAAATATACTGGGGTGGTTTGGCCATGTGGGGAGGATGGAAAGTGAGAGACTAACGAGGAGTGTATGTGAGTGATGTGGATGGGGGAGGGGGAGGCCAAGGATGAGATGGAGGGATGGAGTGGAGAGGTATATGAGAGACGGAGGTGTGAGCTGGGAGCAGGGCAGTGAAATGGCAGGAGACGGCAAAATGAAGGCGATTTGTTTGTGGCCACCCCTTACGGGATTAAGGCGTCTTGCAATAGATGGATAAAGAGAAACAATGTTTGGAAATTTTTGTTTAGTCCTCAACAAATATCTCCCTCTTCTGTACAGATGAACCCCTCATCCATAGGATGTATTTTATCTTTAACTTTGGTTTTGCATCGGATGTGGCTGTAAAACAGCTTAGGTTGATCACTACTTATATTCATAATGTCTTCCTCAAACTGTCTTTGAGCTTCTCTCTTTTCCTTGTAAAATTAGTTCTTGCTTGTTTATAGTTGTTATATTATCGCAGTCTTAGCTGAGCGCTTCCAAAACTGTATTAGATTGTAGGGATTTCAAGAAGGAGAGAATATTATTTGTTCTTGTCGTGGATGGCAAGAGAAAGATAAAGATGAGCCTGGAGTTTGATTGTAGTTTATTTCTCCAAAGACAGTAATCTTACAGAAGAAGTACCGAGGCGAGAGCGGTTTTATGCTTGCCAACTCCATGTGCTCTGTTCCTGCTTTTTCCACCGTTTCTTTCTCTGTCTCTGTCTCTGTCTCTGTCTGTCTGTCTGTCTGTGTCTCTCTCTGTCTCTGTCTGTCTGTCTGTCTGTGTCTCTTTCTGTCTCTGTCTGTCTGTCTGTCTGTCTCTCTCTCTCTCTCTCTCTCTCTCTCTCTCTCTCTCCTAACCCATTCTGCTCAGTCTCTCCCATTTCCCCTGTATATGACTGGTTGTGTCATGTTCTTACCTAATTGTTCTTACCTAATTGTATCTTTACAGGAATGAGTCAAGCTCGTACTGTCCCGTGTCTTAAACCATATTAATCGTACATATCCTGAAATTTGTGAATTGTTTTGGCACACACTATTTAATTCGGTAGTGCATTCCAATGATCAATTGCTCTGTTTGGGAAACTGAATTTCCTTACGTCTTTATCACCTCTCTTCTTATACAGTTTTTTGCAGTGTCCTCTTGCTGATGCTTCTCCATATGTTAAGTAATCATTTATGTTTATTTTCTCCTTCCCTGATATGCACTTATATAGCATTATCATGTCACCTCTTTTCCTTCTCTCCTGTAGTGTTGGTAGATTCAGTTTATTTAGTCTTTCTTCGTAGCTTAGGTCCCTTAAGCTTGGTATCCATCTTGTAGCGGCCCTTTGAACTTTTTCAATCTTGTCTATGTGCTCTTTGAGATGAGGACTCCAGACTACTGATGCATACTCCAGGGTTGGTCTAATGAATGATGTTATTATCCTTCTTAGCATGTCTTCATTTATGTATGTGAATGCTATTCTCATATTTGCAAGCAGTGTATACATGTTCCGTACCTTCTCGCTGATGTGGGCACGTGTGTGTGTGTGTGTGTGTGTGTGTGTGTGTGTGTGTGTGTGTGTGTGTGTGTGTGTTCTTACCTAATTGCAATTACATTAATGGGTCAAGCTCGTACTGTCCCGTGCATTAAACCAATTTTGTCACAGATATCCTTAAGTTTGGGGGAGGCAGTGGCTGTATCTGTAGAGAGGTGGCCTGCAGTCCTAATGGACCGAGGATCGAATCCCGACTGGGGCAGGGAACAGTTCAAGGATTTGAATTTCCTAAAAAGCAGACTTTCCTGATCTACCAGATGACCCGCCGACATGTCGTAAAAGTACCCCCGCTAATACTACTACACCAGTCCTGTATGAGACAGACCTAGCATGTATTCAATATGGACGGTGGGTGTTAGCTCCGAATTGGTGACATATGGAGGTGTAGGAGGACTACTGGGCCTTTGGATAGGTGACTACCCCCAAGAAATAGGCCCTGAGCCTTTACCCAGAGACGGACACGTAAAAAAAAAAAAAAAATTGTTTTGGCACACCCTACTTCATTCGATAATGCATTCCACTGATCGATTGCCCTATTTGGGAATCTGAATTTCCTAACGTCTCTGTCATCTCTCTATGTATTTTTTTTTGCAGTGTCCTCTAGCTGATGCTTCCCTATAGGTTATATAGTAATTTATTTCTATTTTCTCTTCCTCTGAGATGCATTTATGTTGCATAATCACGTCTCCTCTTTTCCTTCTCTCCTATAGTGTTGATAGATTCAATTTTTCTAAACTTTCTTTGTAGTTTAGATCCCTTAAGCTTGGTATCCATCTTGTAGCTGCCCTTTGTACTTTTTCAATCTCATGTATGTGTTTTTTAGATAAGGATTCCATACTACTGATGCATACTCTAGCGTTGGTCTAATGAATGATGTTATTATCTTTCTCAAAATGTCTTCATTAATATATGTGAATGCTGTTCTCATATGAGGAAGCAATGTATACATGTTATGTACCTTCTCACTGATACGGACATCTGGAGAATCTCTGTTATTGATAATTCCTCCTAGGTCCTTCTCTCTTTCTCTGATATGTGCAGGGTTGATCTTCCAAAATTATAATCACAATCTGGTCTTTTCTCTCTTTTAATAAAATTAATTACTTGGCACTTATCCACACTGATTTCCATTTGCCATTTATTACTCCATTCATGAAGCTTATATAAATCCTCTTGCAGCTCTTCTCAAGAATCTGTGTAATTTTTCTTTGAATTTTTGCATCATCCACAAACATACTTAGATAGCTTCCATTTCCAGTGTTACTGTCTATGTCATTTATATACACTAAAAACATAATTGCTCTCAGCACCAAGCCCTGTGGCACTCCGCTGGTCACTTCCCTCCATGATGAGTAATTTCCCCTTAATATTGTTCTCATTTCCCTTTTTTCTAAGAAAATCCTGCATCCAACGATACAGGTTGCCTTGGATACCTCCTTGATGGTACAGTTTCCATAAAAGTCTTTGTTGTGGTACTGTTTCAAATGCTTTCTTAAAGTCTAAATAATACTGTCCACCCATCCTTCTCTTTTCTGTAATGTTTCCGTAACCCTATCATAGTAGCTTAATAGATTAGTAACACATGATTTTCCCTTTCTAAAATGGAACTGCCTCTCTGGTATCATACTGTGTTCTTCTAGATGTTTTACCCAAACTTTCTGATCAGCTTTTCTAGTATCTTACAACACTGGTCAGTGATACTGGTCGGTAGTTGAGTGGATTTTGTCTATTCCCTTTCTTGAACAGGGCAACAATGTTTGCTTTCCTCTAAATATCAGTTAGTTTACCTTGACCTAAGGATTCCTTGAATATGAAGTACAATGGTCTGCTGAACTCTTCTGCACATTCACGAAACACGCAACCCGAAACTCCATCAGGACCATACGCTTTTCCTTTGTCTACTTTACGTAACTCTTCCCATACTTCTTTTTGGATACCTGTTTATCTGGTAATATATATGGGCATGCATGTTCAATATCATCTTTCTCAAGATTTCTTTCTTTTGTAATAACTGATTGGAAGCTTTTATTTAGTGCTTCACAACTATCTTTCTCGTGTGTATAGGTGATCCCCTCATCCGTAATGAACTGCGTTTTATCTTTATCTTTGGTTTTGCTATGGATGTAGCTGTAAAAAAGTTTAGGTTGATCACTACTTTTATTTATATTGTCCTCCTCAAACTGTCTCTGAGCCTTCCCCCTTAACTTTGTATAATTGTTTCTGGCCTGTTTATGGTTGTTATATCCCCTCTCACTATTGTGTCTTCTGTATCTATTCCACAGCAAGTCTCGTTTTGTTTTGTTTTTTGTTTTTTTACATCCTGTATTCAGCCATTTCTTTATTTTCATGTCTGCTGCTTTGTGCTGTGGGCTGTTACTTTCGACACCTATTTCATAAAGATCACAGAAATTTCTATATATAATATTTAAATCTTGTCTTCTAAGTTCTTTTTCCCAATGTGTTTCTAAAAAGTACTTCTTCAGGTAATGATAGTTGCCCTTTTTTGTAATTTAGACTCTTTTTTATCTCTCATGGCTGGTAATGTCATACGTAATCCTGAAGTTACAATTTAATACTGCATGATCACTTTGGCCGAATGGGGGGTGATACATTACAGTATATTTTCAATTTCATTTTCTTGCCTGGTAAATATAAGCTCTAGTACCGGTACCAATGGATCATCAAGTCCTCTTTTTCTGGTGTTTTCCTTTACACGCTGTGTTAGCAAAAATTCCTGCACATGATCCAGGAGCTTTTGATCCCAACAGCTTTCATGGCACTTTACATCTAAAGTATTCCAATTCATATTTGAATTGAAGTCTCCAGTTAATATAGTTCTTTCAAATTTCTCTTCCATTCTATGTAATAATGTTCTTAACCTTTGAATTGTACTTTCTGCCAGGTCTTCATATTCGCCTTTTTTGCAGGTGTTTTGTTTTGGGTGGCATGTATAAATTTGCCACAATTAACTTCCCTTAAGATGTGTTAATTTCCAATGGAATCAGTTCTACATGTGTGGGTATATCCAGTTTTATTTCTTTGATTTGTAGATTTTTAATTGTTAAGATTATAAATCCTCCTCCCTTTCTTAAATTTCTGTCTCTTTTCCATATATTGTATTCCTCTAAGTTTAGAGTATTGTTGGATATCTTTGGGGTTAATTTTGTTTCAGTCAGGCAAATGTGTGGTCCCTTTTCAATGTAGTCTTATATCTCTAATAATTTAGACACCATTCCATCTACAGTACATTTGAGTACATCAACCTAACCATCTTGTTTACATACTTGCCATTACTTGAGTCTCCTACCTTCCTCCTTTTTGTTCCCTGTTGGATACGTACCACTTTGGTACCTGCAATCCAATTACTTAAAAAAAAAAAAAAAAGTACTCTTCCTCTGATCTTTCCTCGTTCTTTGTTTTTGCCTACTTCCTTTTCTCTTTTAGTATTCCCAATTCCTCTTGAGTTATGCATCTTTTTATCCATACATTTTTAAATTCCTTTTTCCATGAGTTTGCATTTTTTAGTATTGCCTTCACGGTGTTCACACTCTGGAAGGTTAATTTCAGGAGCCTTGACTTATTTCTCTCATATTTACCGAACCATTTGTGTTCCTCTATGTCGTTATTACAGATTTTTTTCCGATAACTCTTTCAGTATTCTCATTATATTTGCCATCTCCTTTTTGTCTCTCGAAATTTTGTTCTTTATTTCTTCCTTCTCTATGCCAGTGATTACTTTATTGATATCTGCTGAATCTTTTACCAATTTTGGGTAATTTTGGATTATTTTTTTCACTTCCTTTCTCATACTTCTTTCTTCGACTCCTGTTTCTAAGTCTTTCCTTACTTTCACCATTTCAGCATATGTAGTTTCTACATCATCTTTATAACTTTGCATCACTTCATTCACATGGGTTATTATCTCTTCAGTAACACTATTTTGGTCTACCAGACTACTTAATACTCTCATTGTTAACAACTGTACTTCCCATTTCACCAATCTTCCTTTTAAGTTAATCCACCTCAACTGTGTGTAGTGTGTGTGTGTGTGTGTGTGTGTGTGTGTGTGTGTGTGTGTGTGTGTGTGGAACCTTCCGAGTCTGTGGAAGTTTCCATCAGGTGTCATACTGTGCTGTGTGCGAAATTCCAACCTGCAGAATGAACAGTGTTTTTTCCTCTAGATCTCTCGCTTATGCACGATTTTCTTCTACCTTCTATATTACATATTAACAATGTATACATTACAAGCTATTATGTAGTGTGTTATGATATTTTAGTGTCCTGACATCGTTTGGTCATGCCTAGCTGGCGTACCTATGACAGCATGTATTAACAAATTTTATATTTTGTTATAATCAATTAATACATGGTATTCATCACAATATAGTATAGACAAAATAATATTGCAGAATGATAACATACTGTATAGAGTAAATAAATGGAATAATGGAATAAAGAAACTTGCATTGTAGTGATAATGTACAGTATATACAGTAATCCCTTTAAGACCTGGATGCCCAAGTCCCGGACACTCCAAGTCCCGAACATTTTGGGCTCGGGTCTTTGGACACCAATAATGGCCAAAAAACGTAAAAAAAAAAAAAAAAGCCAATATGTGTTCATCCCCACTTTAAATATGCTGCGCAGTGACGAACAGCTGTATTTTGGCATGTAGTTCCTCCAACGTCCGTTAGAGCCCCCCCACATCCTCCCCAGTTCTCGCCTACCTACCGTCGTGACTGCATGCTTGTCGCCATGGCTGCACACGTGCTAGTTTTTGTGAATAAACAGTGATAAACTGCAATACCTCGCCACTAGACCACATGGGAATTTACAGTGTTCTGCAGTGTTAAGAACTGAGAATTCAGATTGCAAAGGATTAAGTGCAGAGTGCAACACTGGCATGTTGTAACTGGTGTGGCGCATGTCAGAACAGAATGTGCAGTGTTAAACAATTATAATTCACTGTGCAAAGGATTAAGTGTACGTGCTTCAAGTGCACCTTTGCCACTCTCAGAGCCATAGAGGAGGCTGGTTAATCTTCGTGACGGCCACGGATGCGTCGTAAGTACCCTGTACACTGTTAAATATTTTCCATACTGACTTCTGATTTCTCATTCTCTGGTTCCTTTCATTTTTTTCATGGCTTCTGTCCCTTATTTGTGTGCATAGGGTCTTAAATAGATGCTGTGCATGTCCAGTAGTGAGTTATATAGGTGGCTTTGAAAGTTAGGTTGGGTTGGGGTCTATAAATACCAGTCCACGAGCATTTTTCCCAAGTCCCGGACAAAACTATGCCCCGGACATGCTTTGGCCCTATAACATCGGATCTTAGAGGGATTACTGTATGCAGTTATACAATGGTAATAAAATGGTAGTACCATGCCAAGACTATAGTAAGAATCAGTCATATGAAATGTACTTAATCTATCTATCTATCTCTCTGTCGATATATATACATTATATCATCATCATCAGCCATAACTAGTCCACTGCTGAACAAAGGCCTACCCCAACCTTTTCCACAAATTCCTTGACTGAGCCAATCTTTGCCACATTTTCCCTGCAAATTTCTCTATCTCATCTCACCATCTCCTGTCTGGCCTTTTTCTGCTATGCTTGCAATATCTTGGTGTCCAGTCAGTCAGCCTCTTGCTCCATCGGTTATCCCTTCGTCTTGCCATCCTGCCCACCTCCATTTCTGTTCTTTTAAAACTTCTATAATATCTTTGACTTTAGTCTGCTCTCTCACCCAGATTGATCTTTTCCTGTCTCTTAAAGATATTCCCAACACTGACATTTCCATTGCTCTCTGAGAACGGATTAATTTTTTTCCCATTGATTTTGTCAGTTTCCAGGTCTCACAACCATACGTCATAGCTGAAATTATACATTCGGTCTATATTTTTTGTTTCATACAAACTGGCAAGCTACTTTTCATAACGTCTCTATGTTTAACGAAAGTTTTCCATCCAACTGTAATGCGTCTTTTTATTTCGGTATCATGATCTTTCGTTAATTTTAGTACTTGTCCCAAGTAGTTGTGCTCCTCAATTTCTTAAAGAATTTCATCGCTTATTCTGATGACGCTCTTTGGTTTTTGTGGATTAAATATTACTTTAGTTTTACTCCGGTTCATCTTCTGTCCTACTTTCAGAGTTTCTCTGTTCAGGTCATTTAACATTTCTTGCAATGCCACCGCTGTTTCTGAGATTAGGACAATGTCATCTGCAAACCTTAAATGGTTTAGCTTTTCTCCATCTATGTTCACTCCTTTGTTTTCCCAGTCTAGCTTTCTGAAAATACACTCTAGGCATGCTGTAAATAATTTTGGTGAAATTATATCTCCCTGATGCACGCACTTTTCAATCTTAATCTTTTCTGAGTCCTTATGTAATTTAACTGTGGCAGTTCCCTCTTCGAGCAGTTTTACAATGTTCTAATTCACTCCTTGTTCTCGCAATGAATTTACAAGAGGAGTGGCGAGTCAGAGGGGAACCAAGTGCCATTTTTTTTTATTCCGACAAAAACGCGATTAAAGTTAGGCAAGGTTTAAACATGCGTAACTTGTAAACCCGTGAAGGTGCCCTCTTCAAATTTGAACTGAAGGTAGCTGAAGGACTAATCTTTCGTCCCAAGAAAGCAGTTTAGGGCACCTTGTCTAGTTTTTGTGCAATATAATCAACATCCAAATTAGTCATGATTAGGAAGATTAAAAATATGCAAAACATAACAGTGCCAGCACTTTGAACGCGAGTATCTTGTTTTAGTGATTTTAACCCGTCACGTCCTGAGCTATTTCGCATCTCCGACACCCCCCAATCCCGACCTATTTTGGAAAAAAAAAAAATTGGCTAAAATTTCGACTTTTGTTGAGAAACAAAGGAAAATCACCAAGAAAGGGCTTACCATGATCCATAAGTGGTCGGAACAGGTGAGGTCCCCCACGCCAGGTATCGTATTCTATCATTGACGTGTGAGTCGCTCACGTTTTCTATGGCAGGTAATTTTAGGAGAAAACCACAAACAACACCTCTACATTAATTGAATTTGAACTAATAAACAATAAGAATAACAATATAATAGTTTTCAATGACATATATATGAAAAATAAGCATTGTACCTTCGCGCAAGCATATCGAGTTGGGTCAAAGTGGTAACACGCTATATGCTAAGTTTCTTGTTTCAGTCAACATATCATTTTTTTCTACTTGTATACTACTGTTTCAATGCCATTTTACTATTTTGTACTGTATGTAAATGTTTTCAGTTGTTTTCATTCATTACAATGACATGTAGCAAAACTATAGTGCACATGTGCTTACTCAGCGCACTAACTATGATTCGTATCTCAACATACCATATTGTTTTATCACATTCATAGTATTGTTTTCTTTATATTGAACCTTTCCTCCACCACTGTAAATGTTTTCAAGTACTTACATTCATTACGAGGGCATTTAGCGAAATGCTAGCGCATATTCACGTAGCAAGCACACTCTCTACCACTCGTGTTTCAACTTCAACTTTATTTCTTCTGTCCCAAATATTCTTCCCCACTTACATTACACCCGCTTACACCCTATACTGCACTGTACATATTTACGGGCCTTATTTATTCAACTGAGCATCAGAATATCGCACCAAAATACCCTCGCAATGAATGTTTCGACAAAGATAATACTCATACACTTACATACTAATTTCCCACTTATATTACACCCGTTTCCACTTGTATACTGCTATTTACATATATACGGGCCTTATTTATTCCAATGAGCTTCAGAAAATCGCATCTATATACACTTGCTAGGAATATTTTGACTTAGAATAAATTTCAGCACTTAGAAAAATTTCAACTTATATTACACCTGTTTGCATTTTTCATACTAATATTTACATATTTACAGGCCTTATTTATTCCACTGAACGTCAGAATATCACATCAAAATACCCTCGCTAGGTATGTTTCCACTTAGATCATATTTATACACTTACATAATAATTTTCCACTTATATTACACCCGTTTCCACTTACATACTACTATTTACAGATCTACAGGCCTTATAATTATACTGAGCGTCTGTTTGTCGCATTTATTTTTGAGTATCAGAGTCATAACGCATTCACACCATATCATTAGTGCATCAAGGTGTGATACTCACTGAATCATGGGTGAATACAGAGACCCACGTCACACTCAACGCACTCATACCTGGTGTCTTTTCTCTGAGTGGTGGATCTCACACGGGAATTGCTACACACATGACACCTGCGTTGGGGCCTAGGTGTATTTGGCTGGGGAGGTATATGAGTGGGGAAATGGCAGGTGGATATTCTCAGGGGAGTTTGGGCGGCAGGGGGAGTGCGTGTGCGGTGTTGAGGCCTTTCAACCGCATACCTGGCAAAAATCTCTCGTGTTAGCTCCCTCGCAAACCCTTCAAAGGTTTCCTGAACTCCTGCTGTCATGGCGTGCAGGTGTTGGCAATTCAGGGCAGTTATATCTAGCAAGTGAAAGAAGAGCTTCTTGTACCAGTTCATCGTGGTCCTGGAACACTCGACCTTGGATATCATGGAGTCTGACTGGTCCACCAGGCGCATGTTGATGTTGTAATCGAGGACACACTCAGGTTTCCATATGTGGCGCCTGTTCTCGCTCCGGTAATCCACGGACTCTGTACGGTGCATCAAGGGGCGGTGAACCATGGACAAGAGGCTGACTTCTCTATTGTGGATCCACACTGTTGCAAGTATATTGTTTGCCTGGAAGAAGACAGCCTCATTTGTGTCAAGTTTCCGCCCCAACTTGACCATGTGACGCCGGTTCACCTTGCTGGTACCACAGATTCTCGTGTCATGCCTGTGTAGATAACGAGCGAGAAGAGGGCTAGTGTACCAGTTGTAAAGGACGTGACCACAATGAAGGTAGTCCTCTGTCATTGTCTTTACCACTGCTCCAGTCAGTCCAATACTCCGATCTTCTATTATGTCTGTCTGTGCACAGGTGTGCAAGACTATGTCTTGCACATAACCAGTCCTACAGCTACCTTCAATTCAAATTTGAAGAGGGCACCTTCACGGGTTTACAAGTTACGCATGTTTAAACCTTGCCTAACTTTAATCGCGTTTTTCTCGGAATTAAAATAATGGCACTTGGTTCCCTTCTGACTCGCCACTCTTGTAAATTCACTGGGATAAAAGGAGTGAATGAGAACATTGTAAAACTGCTCGAAGAGGGAACTGCTACAGTTAGATTACATGAGGACTCAGAAAAAATTAAGATTGAGAAGTGCGTGTATCAGGGAGATATAATTTCACCAAAATTATTTACAGCATGCCTAGAAAGTATTTTCAGAAAGCTAGACTGGGAAAACAAAGGAGTGAACATAGATGGAGAAAAACTAAACCATTTAAGATTTGCAGATGACATTGTCCTAATCTCAGAAACAGCGGTGGCATTGCAAGAAATGTTAAATGACCTGAACAGAGAAACTCTGAAAGTAGGACTGAAGATGAACCGGAGTAAAACTAATGTTTAATCCACAAAATCCAAAGAGCGTCATCAGAATATGCGATGAAATTCTTTAAGAAATTGAGGAGCACACCTACTTCGGACAAGTACTAAAATTAACGAAAGATCATGATAGCGAAATAAAAAGACGCATTACAGTTGGATGGAAAACTTTCGTTAAACATAGAGACGTTATGAAATGTAGCATGCCAGTTTGTATGAACTAAAAGTATAGACCGAATGTATAATTTCAGCTATGACGTATGGTTGTGAGACCTGGAAACTGACAAAATCAATGGGAAAAAAATTAATTCGTTCTCAGAGAGCAATGGAAATGTCAGTGGTGGGAATATATTTAAGAGACAGGAAAAGATCAATCTGGGTGAGAGAGCAGACTAAAGTCAAAGATATTATAGAAGTTTTAAAAGAACAGAAATGGAGGTGGGCAGGATAGCAAGACGAAGGGATAACCGATGGAGCAAGAGGCTGACTGACTGGACACCAAGATATTGCAAGCATAGCAGAAAAAGGCCAGACAGGAGATGGTGAGATGAGATAGAGAAATTTGCAGGGAAAACGTGGCAAAGATTGGCTCAGTCAAGGAATTTGTGGAAAAGGTTGGGGTAGGCCTTTGTTCAGCAGTGGACTAGTTATGGCTGATGATGATGATATAATGTATATATATCGACAGAGAGATAGATAGATAGATTAAGTACATTTCATATGACTGATTCTTACTATAGTCTTGGCATGTTACTACCATTTTATTACCATTGTATAACTTCATACAGTAATCCCTCTAAGATCCGATGTTATGGGGCCAAAGCATGTCCGGGACTTGATTTTGTCCGGAACTTGGGAAAAATACTCGTGGACTGGTATTTATAGACCTCAACCCAACCTAACTTTGAAAGCCACCTAAATAACTCACTACTGGACATGCACAGGATCTATTTAAGACCCTATGCACACAAAAAAGGGACAGAAGCCATGAAATAAATGAAAGGAACCAGAGAATGAGAAATCAGAAGTCAGTATGGAAAATATTTAACAGTGTACAGGGTACATACGACGCATCCGTGGCCGTCACGAAGATTAACCAGCCTCCTCTATGGCTCTGAGAGTGGCAAAGGTGCACTTGAAGCACGTACACTTAATCCTTTGCACAGTGAATTATAATTGTTTAACACTGCACATTCTGTTCTGACATGCGCCACACCAGTTGCAACATGCCAGTGTTGCACTCTGCACTTAATCCTTTGCAATCTGAATTCTCAGTTCTTATCACTGCACAACACTGTAAATTCCCATGGGGTCTAGTGGCGAGGTATTGCAGTTTATCACTGTTTATTCACAAAAACTAGCACGTGTGCAGCCATGGCGACAAGCATGCAGTCACGACGGTAGGTAGGCGAGAACTGGGGAGGATGTGGGGGGGCTCTAACGGACGTTGAAGGAACTACATGCCAAAATACAGCTGTTCGTCACTGTGCGGCATATTTAAAGTGGGGATGAACACATATTGGCTTTTTATTTATTTTTTTTTTTTTTACGTTTTTTGGCCATTATTGGTGTCCAAAGACCCGAGCCCAAAATGTTCGGGACTTGGAGTGTCCGGGACTTGGCCGTCCAGGTCTTGAAGGGATTACTGTATATACTGTACATTATCACTACAATGCAAGTTTCTTTATTCCACTTTACCATTTATTTACTCTATACAGTATGTTATCATTCTGCAATATTATTTTGTCTATACTATATTGTGATGAATACCATGTATTAATTGATTATAACAAAATATAAAATTTGTTACTACATGCTGTCATAGGTACGCCAGCTAGGCATGACCAAACGATGTCAGGACACTAAAATATCATAACACACTACGTAATACCTTGTAACGTATATATTGTTAATATGCAATATAGAAGGTAGAAGAAACGAGAAAAGGAAAGGTTGCTTGATGTGAATGCTTTTTAGTGGGAGGCAGGAGGGACCGTTTCTTATTTGCGGGTGGTTAAGATTATAATGTGGTTTTGACAGCAGCTGGAAGGAACTAAGAAAAAAGTAGTATGTGAGTTACCATTCAAAATTACAGGTGTGCATGGCTGGCCCAGGTGACTCTATGGTATATGAATACACATATTAAACTCTGTAAAAGCTAACAGAATCTGTGCACTGACTTACATTCTTCAGATTATTTTGCTGTTTGGTTCAGGGTGCACCTTATCTGAAGAACTTCAACGCGGTGATGTGGCGGTGTGTGGAGGCTGGCTTAATCAACAAGTGGCTATATGACCTGAACGCCCTGTATGTGAAGGAATACCAGGACCAGAAGTCATCACAGGAGCAGGAGGACACAGCCGTTGAGAAGGACACCAGGCTTGTAAGATTTAGATGAGAGAGAGAGAGAGAGAGAGAGGGGGGGGGGGATTGAGGATTACTCTCACTATACGGTACGTTGTTGTCTTTATAATTTTTTCTGGCTACTTATATATTACTTTACTCAACTGAGAAAATTTCCTGCCTGACAAAGGATTAAGAAAAATATTTTTTTTTTGTAAAAACGTCACTACCTGCGCCAGTCAAGATGGCATTAGATCCACATCCTTTCATAACATCGGCACTAATTGAAATGGTAATTATCGTGCTGTTTACAGAATGGTGACCTACGTCATACACTAAGTTCATATGTATTCGTAAATATTGCAACTTGGATGATAATCTGAAAGTGAATGGCTGCTGTTAAGCTAGTGGCTCAGAGTATTGTGTAGCTGTGAAATGATGCCTAAAACAGCCGTGTATATTTTAATTCCTTAGTATTTCCTTCCCTTTACATGGTGTCCTTTCTCTTCTTGTCCAGGTTGTGTTCACCTTGAATCACCTGCAGGGAGCTTTCTTCTTGTTCTTCCTCGGCCACGGGTGCGGGCTGTTGCTGTTGTTTCTGGAGCTGCTATTGACCCTGCACATCTCATTTACCTGAAAATATTAAACGTATAATGCCTTAACTAAAATGAACGTTTTATTCTATTCTCTCTCTCTCTCTCTCTCTCTCTCTCTCTCTCTCTCTCTCTCTCTCTCTCTCTCTCTCTCTCTCTCTCTCTCTCTCTCTCTCTCTCGGCGATTTTATTCATGTTTCAAGATTGATTTACTGGAGGGATTTGATGCAACCCTCATTAATGCCTCCGCTACTGGTGCACTCTAATAAGATTTGTTAATTTTTTTTGTCTGCAAGAATAGTATATAAAGAAGGTTTCATCGTACCGAATTAGTTATGTAAAGAAGAATATTCTCTAACAGGAAAATGTTGGAGATAATTTTATTAGCTAGAATAAGAAGTAAAAATAAAAGTAAATAAGTAAATAAATAAATAAATAATAGACTAACAGAAAAGCTTTTACTGCTCCTTGTATATATTTGATTACCCCTTCATTTAGGTGAGATTTTCTAAAGCTTCCTAATCATTTTTAAGTGGTTTTACTCTAGTTTCAATGGAAAGATAATAAAAGCAATGTTCAATTTCTGACAAACACTTCATGACCTACATACAGCTGAATAACTGAAAGGCATCATGAAACTTGTGATACCTCCGTTGAAAGATTGTTAACAGTTTTGGCTGACTTGGATCCCTTTCAGGTATGAATGGAGGTGCAACATACACGTAATGTACTGTGGGGAGAGAAAGAGAGAGAAGAGGGAGGTCTTGCCTAAGAAGAGTACAATAGCCTGGCTATGACAACATCAGAATGCGAAAGCCATTCACTTCATCAGCCTGAGCCCATCATTTTCACATTGTCTTACCATTACCGGACTATTTTATTCAGCTTAATAATGAACTGTTGAACAAGAGGGGATAAGTACAGTCTCCAGCAATGGCTTCAGCACCAAGTGGTTTTCGTAAGCTGAATCTATTGGTTTGGAGGCTAAAAGAGTAATCTACAAAGCGGAGTCCTTACACAGTGTGGTCCATATTTTGTACTCCACTAGCAATTCACTTGCCAGTATCTTACTGTATGTATACGTATTCTGGGGACGCCTTGGTCTGCTGGTGTGAGTAATATAAAAATGCCCAATACTACGCACGCGAAGTATTGGGCATGCCCTCAAGAAGTTCTCTCCAAACCCCCTCGCACTTCACCTTCCCCCTCCCCCCTCCCCTCTCCACATTCTCCGTGCATAGTATTGGGTATGCTCGCAACCAATCCCCCCCCCCCCTGATTATTAGGCCACACCCCACTGTCCATAGCTCTGCAGGTTAAAGATTCGTAAATCTTTTAGGCCACAGTCTCCTGCCCATAGCTCCGCAGGCCACACACACCCATCCATTTCTATGTAGGCTAATGTTTAATCATGAGAGCACACACGTCCACCTCGACCAGCAGCAACTTGGTAAATGATGAAGGAAAAGGGAGACCAAGGTGAGTGGCTTTGACCAACTTTCATATCTGACAAGCTTTCACCTAGTGAAATAAACAACAGGGTAATCTTAGCCATCTGTGATGACCGTCACTGATACTATGCTTTCTCCTCCCTCTCTCTCTTTTTTTTTTTTTTCATTATTATTATTCTCATTGTTACCACAGTCAGAATCACTTTACAGCGAGAATTAACACCACCACTACGATATCCAGGATTGGAACCAAATTAATGATTAAAAGCAGGAGCAGGGCATGTCAGTGTGTTTGTTTTACTGACTCCTCCGTAGGGCAATCTTAGCCACATACCGTACATGATGACCGTGGGTGATAAATACCAAGAAAACACATGTCACCTACCTCTCGTTTTCTTTTTTTTCCTTATTCTCTCTTAATACAGTCAAAATCTTATAGAGCTAGAATTTGCACCACTACTATTACCACAAATGGAAAAATAATCCAGGAAAATTACTGGTTAAGAGCAGAAACAGCGGGTGTCGGTGAGAGAGTGTGTTTTTCTGACTCCTCTGTAGAGTAATGTCAGCCAGTCCCACGATGCCCGTGGGCGATAAATACCAAGAAAACACGTTTCATCTCCCTCTCTTTTTTCTTATTCTCTGTTATTACAGTCATATTAACTATTACCAAGACTACTATACCTCATACCAATTAATTTGGCCAGGCATGTATGGCAACACTGTTCCTGCCGAGTTTCTGATTGGCTGGAGGTGTTTGTTCGATTTCGTTGTTGCTTAACCTTTACACCGCGGGCATGTTTACCAATGTTTTGCGTGTCCCGCGGGGTTATTCGGGCTCCGACAGACTCTCAAAAAATATTTGCCAAAAATCAGTTATCAGTCCTAGAATATTAAAATTACATATGCATATGGCACTTACCTTCAGCTGTCTTCTGGGATGTTTGTTGAGCCTTCGTCGATTACCGTAGGACTTGTGGAGACCTCTGAAGTTGGGTAACGAAGTCTCCACTTTACACTTCCCGACAACCCGTAATATGATTACCACAGCCAGGTATTAACACTATAAACACTACTCTATGATTATCAAGTAGTTTGGGATCCATACTCCAAAAAAAAAACACGGTGAAAGCAATGAAAATTACGAGCGCGTATGACCTTCCCACTTGCGCTAGTTCGCTGTTGGTATTCTGTCATTTATTATTCATAAAACCCCTCACACTTTATATTTCTATTACTATATAACACTTATATATATCTGGAGTCTTTATCCATAAGTTTCCTTCAGTAGTATTAATTTATTGTCACTGAAGTCATTCAATTTTCCATTCAGTAAAATACATAGAGAGCCACGGATTCACTTTCACTGTTATAACATCAAGTATTTGTACTCATTTTCTTATATTACTAAATACTTACATTTCTATTTACATTTTTTATTCTATTTTCAATATTTACACTTCTATTTTACTATGTTATTCACTGTCACTTTCAGTAACATAAAACTATATTACACTGTTCAATCATATGTACTGTACATCCATTGCTTTCACTTGCTATTAACACATTATTTACACATTATTTACACATTATTTTCACATTATTTTCCTTTCCCACTTGCACTTTTAGAACTGCTTCTGGGTGTGGTAATCAAAGAAGCAGGTAACACAGAGGGGAACCTGGCACTCAGTGCACTGCTAAGAGGTGCGTTTGTGCTCAGGTGTGCGTCGGGTGCTATGTGCACACACCTGGCACCTGCGGATCGCAGCCTTCCTCTTGCCTGTGGCAGGCATTTGCACCAGTCTGTGCTGATCCATATACGCCCTCTGCTCAAGTCTGTCGGGAAGTGTTACTGGACGGCGCCTTGGAGTTGCTGCTGTCACCCTACCATATCTTTCAAGCAGCTGCTGAACACACTGGCGAACAACCTCAGGGAGAAGGACTTGGGTGGCTTGACTTTCATCTTGTACAGGATGAAGGCGTTCAGCATCGTCATGTCTATGAGATGCAGAAAACTTTCCTGTACCACCTAGTATTCTTCCTGAGGCAGTCGATCTCTCCAATCATCATGTCGGACTTGTCCACCAGCTGCATGTTGATATTGTAGTCTAAGACAGCATCAGGTTTCCTCACAGGTTCGCCTGTCCTACGATCGACCTTCCCACTGTCTGTCATTTCCCCCTTATGTACGGTGGTGAGCATGTGCACGACCCTCTTGTCATGCCACTGTATTGCCAACATCTTCTCAGACTTGCGTAGGTGCACGTCTCCTCGCTGCGAGGTTCCTGCCTCTGGGAATTTAGGAAAGTGGGCACGATTACTCTTCACAGTGCCGCAGGAGCCGATGCCATGCTCTGAAAGGTATTTGGCAAGTTTCGGTGCTGTACAATAGTTGTCTGTATACAGTACATGATTTCCACCAAAATACCTTTCAAGGAGCACTTTCACTACACAGCCTGAGAAGTCAAGGGTGTGTGTTTTATCAAGATCGACATTGCTGGCTGAATAAATGACGAAGTCAAGGATGTACCCCGTCCTACAGTCGCACAGTACAAAGAACTTGATTCCAAAGCGATGGCGTTTGCTTGGAATGTACTGCACAAACCTAAGACGTCCTCTAAACAAAACCAAGGATTCGTCAATGACAACCTTCTGAAAGAGGTGGAAGAATGTCATAAACTTATCCTTCATTCTGCTCAGAATCTCCCAGATCTTCCAGAGTGGGTCGGTTTGGGAAGGTACATCGTTGTCGGCAAAGTGCAGGTTTCCCATGATGTTCCGGAAGCGATCTCTGGCCATGTACTTATTGAAGGTGGGTGAGGGTAGTAAGGGGTCCATGGACCAGTATTCTTCCAACTCATGCTTCTTTGAGTGTGGCATGAGAAGCATGAGGTCGAAGAACACATACAGCTCCTGCACTCCCAGCATGGACCACTGTTGCATCTTGGCTGCACCTGTACCACTTGCAGCACGTTGTGATTCATACCTGTTGGTCTCATCACATATGTGCTGCATGACTTCGTCATCGAGGAAGGCCAAAAGAAAGTCCACACACTCAGCATCCTCGTCAAGAGTGAAGGCGGGCTGTACTGCTGAGGAACTCTCGTCAAAATGGAGATGTTCAGGGACAAAATCGGACCCTTCCATCCACGCGAAAGAGTCCAGGATTCCCTGTCGTGGCGGTGTAGGGTGGCTGTGAGGCAGATTTATCAGGTTCAGGGTCACTCGCACTGACCCTGGGTTGCCACACAGCACTAGCAGCCCTTACTCTACTGGCAACTCTGCTTTTATGGGTCAGGGATTTACCTCTTCCTCTACGGCCTGCCTTCACTGTTGATGCTGGTGGTGACTTCGACGACGAAGACTCCGGAGAAAATTCAGCAGAAGAGAAAGAAATGAGTGAAGCGGGGCTTGGGGAACGGGGAGGTGAATCAACTTGGGACTCATGGTGGACTGGGTCACGCGAGGCCATTGTTCCGGGGCTAACCCGCCGCCTTTTCACTCCCTTCCCAAATTCCTTCCCTTGCTGCACTAACGGCTCCTTTCCCTTGGAGCTAGGGATAACTTGGGACACTGAAGCACTCGTACTAGTAGTTTCTGGCACGATTTCCACACCCGGTTCATCACACGATTCCCCCGAAGGGTCAAAATCACTATCCATCATCACCATTGATAATTCGGCTAGTTCACGTTCCACTGCAGAGTCACTTAGTCCTTTCCTGCTTCCCCCACGAGTATTTCTGGGTGTAGAGGTCACGGGGCCCTTTGCAATGGGCGCAGAAGTGGCAGAAATGGGGGGGCGCGAGTGCGACATGCTTTGACCACAGAGTAGGACAAGGAACTAAATGGCACGGCTTATCTGAGAAGGCAAGGGTTGACAGTGACAATGGGGCTGACAGCTGCTAACTTACATGCTAATAAATTATTGGTAGAAAATCTCAGCAATACATAAAGAAATAGGTAGTTCCAGGTGAATATAAATGTCACTTAGGCTTCTTCCTTCCTTTCTGATATATATTTTTATTACAGAAATAGATTACAAGGCATAATTCAAAGGGGAAATTACCGTGGTAATATAGCGAATGAATGCATGTGAGATGTTGTCAGGTGATAATTAGCCAATTCCTGGTGTATACCACTATCACTTACCTTATTTTTTTTTTTTGTATATATTATTTTGTATAAGTATAGGGCATAGGGCTTATTTCAATGTATGAAATCTGTGGAAAAATCCGGGGGAGATTTGCTTAGCGCAGCACGGCCAGGGAGGTGAGAGGATAGGGTAATGGAGGGGAGGTAGGGAGGGGAGTCAGGAACGGGGGAAAATGGCTAAAATGTCAACAATGGATGGGAGTACAGATAAGATTTGGAGTGCTGACTAGTGTTGGACATTGGCAGTACTGATAGATGATACAAGCCACCACTTGAAAGCCCGGGATAATTCAAAATAACACAGAATCACAAAAGTGACGCCCCGTGGTATGATCCATTGTGCCTGAGCATCATGAAAGTGACGCCCCGCATTTAAGGGGATAAGCAGTGGGCTCTGTTTACACATGATGGTCTCGACTTGAACTCAGTTGCCTCTGCTCATTTCGGTCGTCTCATTTATGCTGCAGTACATTAATGTCTGGGGGGAAAATTGTCATTGTAAAAGGCCTACAGAGAGAGCAACGTAGAAAGTCATTAATCATTAATTAGATTAATGGAGGCAAAGACGCTACTATTCTTCTCATGAATGTGCATAGTTTGCGATATATATTTTCTGACTTAGAGGCCTCTGTTCTTACTGAAGATTATAATGTAACAGAGAAACAAAGTCGTGGATCAGTATGGAACAACGAGATATTTTGTGGAGTACAACACACCAGGTTATATCGTTTTCAGTAGTGAGAATAATAATAGGGCAAAGGGAGGTGTACTGTTATACATTAAAGGAGGATTTCATTCAGTTCTAATTCTAAGCCCACTGACAGTAACACTGACAGTTTTTATCCCCAGCTTGAAAGTAAATCCCATTACAAAATAGTACTTGGCTTAATGTATCATCCAGTAGCAAATCCAGTAACACTGGTAGCGAAAGTTACAACCAAAGTGCTGAAATACTTTGCAACTAAAATTCTGTAACCCTTGGTGATGTTAATTTACCGGTTCCCAAATGGAGAGCAACACACAGGGTTGGACCTGTACACCAGCTTGCAAGAAAGTTCATTGCAACAGCTCGTAGGCTGTTCAACACAGAGGAAGCATATTAGATCTGGTTTTGACCATAACTGAAAACTTAGTAAGTAATGTTATCGTAGGAGAAAAGTTTAATACAAGTGACAATCGCATGGTCACATTCAATCTAACATTCAGTAGCAACAATGTCAGACCTAGTTACGAGAAAGTACTCAACTACGAGAGTGTGGATTTTCAAAATTTAGGGAAATTATTGGTTATTGTGACTGGAATCCCACTGTTCGAACAGTTGATATTAACGAAGTATGGATATTATTTACAGACAATCTCAGCAGAGCAATCAAATTATATATTCCAATGGGAAACAGATGACCTGCTAAAATTATTAAACCAAATAGTGGAATAAAGATAATAAGCATTGCCTATCAGCTAAAGAAAATTGCACAAAAAATTATATTGCCACAAAGAATCAAAATGATAAGTATAAATATGATGGCCTTTGTCGCAAAGAGAGAGAGAGAGAGAGAGAGAGAGAGAGAGAGGGGGGGGGGAATTTGAAGCTCATGTTCCTGTTATCAATAAATTCAGCCCTAAGGACTTTTCCAGCTACATCAGTAACAAGTAAGCAATTACATCAACAATTGGCCCACTAGTCACAGGTAATGGACAGCATACTGATGATGAAATGGAGATAGCTAAAATTCTCAACGTTTTCTATGCTCAGTATTTACAGCTGAAAAATAGAGACTCAATTCCTCCAGCATTTCCATGATGTACGACTTGCCATTAATAAACTTATAGTGAATAAAACACAGAGGACAAATAAAATACCTCCGCGCATTCTGCAAGAAGCAGTGTGTGAAATATCTAAGTCATCAGCTGAAATATTCAGTATATAAATCTCTAGGAAACAGTAAAGTGCCTTATCAGTGGAAACATGCAAAAGTAACTCAAACATTTAAAAAGGGCAATAAATCTCAGCCAGGAAATCTTCGATCAACAAACCTTCAATAGTGTGCATGTTGCTGAAAACTGTTATCAGAGACAAGACTGTTAAGCACTTAGAATTAAATAATATCAACAAAGATTCATGACACGGTTTTTGGAATGGTTGCCCTCGCCTTACAAACTTCTTGGATTCCTCCTATGGTAAATTCAGTACATATGATGAGGCCAGATCCACTGACATAGTCTATCACGACCTTCAAAAAGCATTTGATAAAGTTCCCCATAAAAGACTACTTGAGAACTTGAAGGCACATGGGTTCAGAGGCAATGTGCTCAGGTGGATCAGTTATTGGCTTACAGGACGTAAACTGAAAGTTGCAATAAATTGTAATGAAACAGGCTGGTGCCACAGGGCTCAGTATTGAGCCCTATTATGTCTTAAATATATATAAATGATACTGATGAGGGCTTATATTGAAAAATATCCAAATTTGCTGATGATACTAAACTGGGAAACAAAGCAGACAATCTTTACAGAGGCAGGTAATTTAGAATGACCTCGAATGATTGTTTAACTGGACCCAAACATAGAAGATGGATTTTAATATTAGTAAATGCAAAGTGATAAACATTAGAAATAGAAGTGAAAAAGTCAGTTACATAATGAACAATACTTAACTAGGTAATGTTAGCCATGAAAAGACTTGGGAATTATATTATCATGTGATCTTAAACCATGCAGTGTATGGAGGCTATTAAGAAAGACAAATTAATGATTCATTGGTAAAGCATTCAAATACAAATCAGAAATTATCATCCCCACCTTGTAAAATTCTCTAAGAAGTTCACACTTAGAGTATCGTGTCCAGTTCTGGTCACCCTACTACAAGAGAGAGAGAGAGAGAGAGAGAGAGAGTACAAACATGGTCACAAAGATGGTACCTAGATTGAGAAATAAACCATACAAGGAGCGTTTACATGCCCTGGATCTCTTTGTCTTAAACCGATACTCTGTTTATTATCAGATGTGATACTGAGTTTGTCGACAATACAATCGTCAAAAGCAATAAGAAATCCGTTATATTCTTAACAACAATGAAATTTTCGTTGGAAGATAGAGATATGAGTCAACAAAGTATTATAACAGTCCAAGTCAAGGTCAGCATTCGAACAATTCCTTTAAATCTCCGACACTCCTTGATATAAAAGAAAATGAAGGAAACCTGCTTAATCTAAGCGTTGGTATAACACACATTTAAATTATAAGATCAGTCCACATCCTTAAATCGTGCCACAACTCTGAATAATTAAAAATTCTAATGAAAAGACGAGTTCTCTGGGGGGGGGAAGTGTGAAAAAATCATGAAAATCAAAGTAGGCTAAAGGAAAACTACTTCATTATATCTCCTCTATTATCACAGTACGGACTTATCTTAAAATTTAAATGTGTTATACCAATGCTTACATCAAACAGGTTTCCTTAATTTTCTGTTATATCAAGGAGTGTCGGGGATATTAAGGAACAGTTCGAATGCTGATCTTGACTTGGACTGTTATAATACTTTGTTGACTCATATTTCTATCTTCCAACGAAAATTTCATTGTTGTTAAGTATATAACGGATTTCTTATTGCTTTTGACGATTGTATTGTCGACAAACTCAGTAGCACATCTGATAATAAAGAGAGTACCTGTTTAAGCAACAACGAAATCGAACAAACACCTCCAGCCAATCAGAATCTCGGCAGGAACAGCGTTCCCATACATGCCTGGCCAGATTAATTGGTATGAGGTATACTAATACTACCTGAGTGGAAAAAGAATGAAACTAATTAATGGCTCTTAGACCATGAACAGGGATGTCCCTTTGTGTGTGAGTGTGAGTATCTGTTAAAAACTGACCACATCTCTATAGGACCTATGGAGCATACAGCTAGCAACCTCAAGATTTATAAAGTCAGCAAGGAACTCTGGGTTCCATTTCATCATGGTACGACAGGAGACCCGCTGTGATAAGTGCGGGAGCATGATTAACCTCAAAACCACCCACACCTGTGTGAAATGCCCAGGTTGAGGATGATTCATCAACACTTTCTACCAACACTATAATATTACTGTTCCACCATTTTGGCATATCACTTTTCTCTGGTCTTCTATTACGCATTGGTACACATTCCACAACCGTCATATTAACCCCTAAGCGCCGATTGACGTGTACAGCTGTCACGATTTTGGACGCAGAGCACTGCTGGTTGACTTGTATAGCCACACGAGTCTTTCCAACACGCTTTGAACTTAACTTATCCTTAATCATCGACAGGACCACCTGCAGCCATGGGGATACTTTCCTTTGAAAGAGGACGAGTTGGTGAGTCTTAGTTCGCGTCCACACGTGTACTGGAACAAGTGCTGGCAACATGTATGTAGCACAATAACGAACATGCTGCAAACATGCTGGGAACAGCAGCATCAACATCATGCTGGCAACATCATGAAGTTTCAGCTGACTGGTATGGACACTCATATCCCATCACCTTTCTTGCCAATGTTCGAAACGTGTTTGCATACATCTGTCCAAATACTGCTGCATACATGTACCCAAACATGTTGCCAACTGTGTTGTCAACATATGATCTAGGGCACATGTGGACGCTGCCTTTATGTATCTTTAATTTTTTCTCTAGCTGTTATACTTTGGCAGATATTAGGGTTTGAAGTAAGGGTATTTCTTTCTGTAATGGATATCTCCCGTACGGAGGAGCGTGCGACATCGGAAAACTCCAGGCGAGTAGGGGTCAAGGGTTTCTGTGAACTTATTCCATGCTGTGTGTATATTTGTACTTTCAATAATTGGTTCCCATTCATTGCTGCGTAAAGTTAACTTTAATTCGTGAAAATCGGCTTTCTTCCAGTCTGGGATTTTCTTGTAACAACAATTTTGGTCGGTGTTACAAAAACTGAGGTTGAATGTTCCTATGTGATGATCAGTATTAATATATTCATCTTTTACTTGAACATTATGAACTAAGTTTTATGACATCACCAGTATAAGATCTAGGATATATTCTCCATGCATGGGTTTCTCTACAAACTCATATGATAAGCCTTCAATTAAGTTAGTATACAAGTCTAACCCTGTGTGCAAAAATAAGAATCCAGTCCATCTTGTTACCCGTAAATTGAAATCTCCAACAATTACAGTATTCTGGGTAAAACAGACTTCCACTATTTATTCGTATATCTTACTGTCAGTTTGCAAGACAGGGCTGGTGGATGACAAATTAATCAAAATGTCATCCTTCTGCTTGATTGATTTCTGATCAGAACATACTGTAAGTTATTTCAGTACTGTCAATGGGTGATTTAGGGATTACAGCTGGATGAAATTTACTATTAATATATAACAATAATACAGCTGCATGAAGGTTACTATTGCTATACTCTATAACAACACACTGCCCCCCATTCTCTCATTCCTTTCAGTACTGAAAATACTGTAACCAGGAATGTTACATTCTGCTATCAAATCTATTGAGTATCTATCCAAGATTCAGTAATGGCAACAATATGGAAGTCATCAATAAATAGTTGGGCCTCAAAATCTGGAGACTTTTTTCTCAAACTGCGCACATTTACAAGAAAAACTTTAACAGTATCTTTACCCCAGCGAGAGAAGTCTGGGATATTGGCCATTCCCTGATAACAATTTATGTCAGCGCATTTGTTTGTTCTGAGTGGTGTCTGTTTTTTCTCCAGTATGACCGCATGGCTTCATCCAGGACGCGGCCTAAGTGCGCAGAACCAACTGCATTCAAGTGCAGACCATCTCTTGCAAACAAACCCTGCTGTTGGTAAAAATATTTCCATTCATATGCAGATGACTCAACACTTCATAGTTCATACACACTCAAACACCCATTTACAAAGTCTGATAACTCTTAACTCAGTACAGCCATCTCCATAAATCAAGACTTATCTACAATCAGTGATTGGGGACTAAACAACCTTGTCATTTAATGCTAGTAAAACTAAATATATGCAATTTACTAATAGACAGGTACTGCCACATATATGTATTACCCTCAGTGCTACAAATATTCCCATCTCCAAAAGTATTGAAATTCTCGGTGCCTCACTTAACAGTGCCCTTAACTGGACCTCTCATGTCAGATCACTTGCTAAAACCGCCTCAAAGAAACTTGGATTATTGTACCGAGTCCGTAACTTCTTCACTGACAAGCAGTTAGCTATAATTTATAAGAGTCCTGTGCACTTTCAGCTTGAATACTGCTTACCCTTGTGGAATGGATGTGGAGAGGTTGCATTAAAACAATTACACAAAATTCAGAACAAAGCTGTTAGAAGTATTAATAACCTTGCTATTACTAATGAACTACCCCCCCACAAGTAAGAAAGAATGTTGCCTCCCTTGCATTATTTTACAGATATTTTTATAGCAAATGCTCAGACGAAGTTGCATCCATTGTGCCACCTCTCCATGCCTTCCCTCGTGCTACACGGGCATCTGGTAGCGCTCATGACTGGAATGTCACTCAGCCATATTGCAGAACTTCTGCCTATCAGAATTCTTTCATTCCCTGAACTGCATCTCTCTGGACCCGCTTCCCCAGAGTTGTTTCCCTCCAAATTTCAACCTACAGCTGTTCAAGTCTAACTGTTACTGATATTTTATGAACACAGGACACCTGTAATCTGGTGTATGGATTAGTTTTTTTATTCATTTGTGTTTCCTTCCTCTCTTCTGTTATTAAAAAAAAAAAAGTCAAAACTTTCCTACTGGCAAAAAAGACTTTATACGATAATTAAGACTGAAGGCTTTAATGTAGAATGTCCACCCAGCTGCAGTCATAGGTAGTTACCCTGAAATCAAAATGTTTTTAGTCTTAGCCTTGTAACCCTGGATCATCACCTGGAGTCACTGCACCAGTTCCTCCGCATGGGTTCGGACCATGTCGTTCATTTGTGTATGTATAACAACAAGAGGGATCTTGGAGAAACAGCTAGTCACCACAAAGAGGGTCTCAATGACATCATTAACACCTGCACCTGGAATACAGAAACGTTCTCTGTTAGTGGGTGCCCTGCCGCAAAACTCCATCAACTGGCCTTGGATGATGGAGTCCCCTAATAATTGAACTACTTGGAGCTCCTCTTCTACCTCTGCAAGGATCTGAAATTTGTTATAGGTAGTTATCGGGATGACACTTCGCTTCTGCGTTGTCTTCGCTCCATTTCACACTGGTTCAAAGTCCTGCTCAGAAATTCTGTTAGCCATTGGAGGTGGATCCGTTGGGATGCTCCGGAGGATCCTGCGGGGTGATGGAATGGGAACTGGATCCCGTCGTTGACCCTCACTGGCTCCTTCTGCACTGCAACTGATGTTGTTTCCAGCGAACTCCTCCAACGCATCAGTCCTGCAGGACAGAAAATCAATCTGATTATTTGTCTCTGTCAGTTTCGCCTCCATGTGCCGTCAGTCTTTGCACATGGTGCAAACCTGGGAGGGGCCACTGAAAATATAACCAGTGAATCAGGTGCTACACGCTGTACAATTCTTCAGGCTGGAAGGCATTCTGAAGGTTTAAGGGAAAAAGTTATTGGCCAATCACAAAACTTCAAATTATTAGTGGCAATACGAGGTAATAATGCGTTTAGAAGAGAAAACGAATGGTAATTCTGAGCGAGGAAAGTAAAAAAAAAAAAAAAAGTGCTGCAATTAAAGTATGAATTATATAGTTGACTCAAGGAGACCTGTATTATAAATACAAAAGCAAGATAATACAAGATAATTAACTGCAGAGTACCTGTAGGCTGAACAGAACTCCTGGTAGACAAAAGTAAATTAAATCTAAAAAAAAAAAAGTCACAAAATATAAGCAAAGCAAAGTCCAGTAATTAGTTCTTACTAAAAGATAATACAGTTATTTACTGCGATCCTCAGGGCTAGAACACTATACCAGTTCGCCTGGCGCAACGCTGATAGACTAGTTTTACCGTAAACTATTTAGGGACAAAAACAGAAAAAAGAAACTAGCTAGGCCTTACTGTTCAAATCTGAAAAGAAGCAATAATCTATATCATTATCTAGTACCTGTGCTGTACGGAAAAACAAATTGCGTTAACGCAGTTAGATGGTGTAATCAAGAAATGTTACTGGGGTTGTCTACCAAGCTGTAGGGACTGGCGCGGTTCCAGTACCAAAACAGAGAGAGAGCAAGAGAATCTATGTTTAACTCCAATAAATTCAACAATACGACACCTGAAGGCAAACTTACACGTTCTGAATTTACTGATGTTCGTACACTCACACAACAAGGGCTAACCTGCAAACAAAAGCCACAGTAAACACATACAGTACAGGTACAGCTTAACACTCACCTCCCGATGTCACGCACACAAGACTGCCTTAAAAATTGCTTCACACGCACAGTATTCGGTACAATTATACACCAACACGCCAGTTAAAACGAACCCGAGCAATGAATTAATCTCACAGACAAAAATAATTACAAAACAAACCGTTGTTAATGGCTCGGAGCGCTGGTTGACGAGTGATCAGTAACGGGGCTCACCGAGGGGAATGAGAGGCTCACTGAGGGGGGAGAGAGAGAGAGAGAGAGAGAGAGAGAGAGAGAGAGAGAGAATGTGAACCAATTACAGGTTCCGTGCGTCACGTCAGGAAGGGTGAGTCAGGGTCACCTACTATATAAGCTGGAAGGGGTGTGGGGAGAATCAGTTGAGGCCACACCCACGCCTTGGCCACCACACCTACACCCGCTGTTCTTGTGAGTATAGATGTGTAGGCCCCGTCACCGCCACAAGTGTTATAGCATTATCTTATTGCTGCCCCCGGAGATATACAGGAGTGGGCAAAAGTATGGGAAATGATAGATCAGGGAATTATAGGCAGAAAATGCAATATCAAGATGGGCCCAAGTCTCAACCGTTACAGGACTACAATTACTGATACGTTTATGCGTGAATTATGCAAAAGACCATTTTCACTCATAAGATCATCAGTTATTGCGCTCCGCTCCTGTAAAGGTTGAGATTTGAACCTATTTTGATATAGCCTTTGTTTTTCATTAAGAATTTAACCATGCATCATATTTTAAACACACGAGTATGCCCATCACTCACGGGTCACCTTGTATATAGAGTGGTTCACACCGAAAACGAACGACTTCGTCAAACTCATCAAACTGTGGCAGTTACTTTGTAATCATTTATTTATTTATTTTTTACTCTTGAAATTGACCTTTAGTTATATACACTGAACCAATAAAGAAAAAAGAAAAAACAAGGAGTCAGAAAATATAGAGGGCAACTTTATCTATCTATCCATTCATTCCCAACAGCCTTAATCCCATAAGAGATGGCCACAAACAAATCGCCCCACGTCGCTGTTTCCTCTGCCAACAAAGATACAGTGAGTAATACTTCTAAAAAATGTGTCAGATATCCACTGAAGATTAAGTGATAAAGTGGCAAGACTCATCTGATAATGTTACCGGCCCACGCAGTACCAACACCACGGAAATATACGTCATTCATTCTCCTTCATCTGTTAGTCTAAGTTAACTTTATATACATACTTGTTTTATTCCTAATACCTTTATATTTTTTAGCACCTTAGGGGACACAGCTTGCAATAAAGGGGTTAATCTGTCCCCCCTAGTTAGGATATGCTAACTTAATATGAATGAAAAATCATCTGGAGATGGCAAGGAGAGAACCAAAACAGAATGCTTAACAGCATCAAATGAATTAATGAGCATCAGACTAAAGACGTTAGACCATTAGAGCAAGTCGATTTTGCAGTGGCTATTGAGTATGTGACCATATTCATCTCACTGAGCAAACAGTTGACACTAAAAACAATTAACATTTTTGGTAATCACACTACTAAATGAGAAAATTCACCACAAAATCTGATTAATCGTTATCATATTAGTAACAGATTAATTATCAACAAATAAATAAACCTTTGTGCATACCTGTCGCAATTGAAGGAAGGTACTTTACTCTGATGAAACTTCTAGCGGTAAGAACAGTTCTTAGACTGTCCGTCTGTCTGTCCCTAGCAGACGCCTTACTCGCAGAAGGCTTGACCACAAACAAGTTGTTTGCATGTCACCTAATACTCCCGAAGCAGGTTGCCCTCTCTCCAACGTACACCATCCTCCATCACATGCCTCCCCATGTCATCCGCCCATCTCATTCCTAGACGAGTACCCATTTCCTCTTCAGTTAAACATGCCCCCGAACGTTTTCTTCGCTTCAACTTTACTTCGGGGCATGATAAGCTGAAGAACCCGTGGACGTCAATTGCATTAGATTCTTTCTGCTGCCAGACGATATTCCTCAGCTTGGGATAGGCTTTATTGGAGGGACTGGATATAGTCTTCATTAACTACTTCACTCATACGTCGCTTTCAGAGGGTGTTGATGATGTTCTTATTGTTGCTGTTTTTGCTGATAATGCTGTGGGCTTATCTAAACCTGAGCCTGGTGGACTGTAGGATTATGTGGTCCTTCCCTTGCAATCCACCATCCTCCTTTCGTGGAATCAGGATGTTGATAAGGGACTATTTTATGACTTGACAGTTAAGCCACCCAATCATAACGGTGCTCATCTCCAGAACCTTTCACAGGATAATTGACATAATATGCAGATATTAAGAACAGAGTACATCAATGCGGTACTGTAGTAAATGAGGTAATATTTGCTTGATATTTCATTTTACAGTATATCTATCTATCTATCTATCTATCTATCTATATCTATCTATCTACCTATCTATATATAATATATACAGTATATATATACATCCAAGGAGTGGTTGGGGTTATTGCTCACGTAATGCCATTCAGGGATGAGTGAGGCTGGTCATTCTCATCTTAAATGTCAGGACCAACTTGCCTAGCCCCGGGCTCCTACGCTTCTCATGGAGCAATGTAGGACTGGATGATGGATGGACGGATATATATATATATATATATATATATATATATATATATATATATATATATATATATATATATATATTTTGTTACGGAACAGAGAGAGATAATGAACACTTCAAGTGAGAATACTAAAGTCACTACTGTCCCGCAAAGTTCCAGGTTCAAAACAAAAGAGTTAGGTAAAATTACAAGTTAAAGTTTAACCCGCGGCGTCCCGAGGACGTACTTCCACGTCCTCACGTTTTGTCACAGCTAATCCCGAGGACGTACTTCAACGTCCTGCAATTGCAAGGTTCATAATTTCCACAATTTTCAATTTTCGCGAGTCATTTTTTGAGTGCGTATACACGGGACACCTTCCTCAACAAGATGCCAGGCAGAGACAATGCCTTACCCAGCATGACCTCCTCCCCCCCCCTGCATGCCCTTTTCTCAGCAATTCACCTGTTATCAGTGACCTGGCCAGTATAGCCATGTCATGCCACGGTACGAAATTCAGGGCCAGAGTGATTCCCCAATCAATGACAATGTGGAGGACAAACTTTACATAGCATTAGAGGAAGAAACAGTTAGAAATGATTAGGTAATGTGGCAAAAAAAGGTCAGGTATTAGTGAGTGAACCAGTGCTTATAATGCCCATATTACTGCTTGAAAACCAATATACTCTTGTACTACATATAAATTCGTAACAGTAAATAAATAAATACCGTTTATGAGTGGTGTGAAATAGTTATCCTCCCATAGAACTCGTTTTCTTTGGTGCCAGCCTGATAGAAAACCCAGTAAGGTAAGGAGGCTCTCCTACCTGTAATGAGTATTTTAAACCTCAGGTGAGCGATTTCTCTATGAATTTTCGATGTTTCTCACCAAAAGCGAAAGTTTTAGCAAAAAAAAAAAAAAGGTCGAAAATTGCCCGGGATTGGGGGGTACCAGTGGTCGAAAAGTGGCCGGGACGGGGCGGGTTAATGCTCAAACTAACAACTAAACATTCAGGACTCATAAGGATAATGTAATGGCAAAACAGGTTACATATATGGTTAACTGCAATAGCCTCTATTAACATGAATTTAGCAAGAGCAAATTTATCTAAGTTAGCCCTGATAAATGAGAAAATCAGATAATGCTCAGTTAAAGCAAGATATATTATTACAGATACAAAATATTATTAAAAAAGGCTGACATTAAAAACTCTACATGAATCACAAAAAACCCTTATCAGGCCTACGAATTAACGCCTTAGGCTATACAGTACAAGAAAAATGGTAACAACACTTATACTCAAATTATACAGCAGCTAGATGGCTGGAGACTTCCTGAGCACTCACAAAAATAATAATACACTATACAGGGGAGGACAGAGATGTGAACAAAATGAGGAGTAGATTTAAGTGGCAATTAATGCAGAGACTGAGCTCATTATATATGGGCCGGCAGAGCTTGATACAACTTGTAAGAAGGACGCGCAAATGAAGCCATAGGGGACAAAGAGTTGACAATCCTACTCTGAACAACAGAAAGAACGACTTACTCTACTATAAGGGGGAGAAGAGGGGAGTGAGGTAGAACACGCAAGCCTGGTCACTATGGAAGCCACGAGGCGAATCGTGATCAAACATGTAGTATACTGTACGTTAGAATTATACAAAGGATGATGAAATCATAGGCTATGTAACACCTCCCCACAAAGAAAAAGAAATTTACAAAGGAAATTTCTTATTACTCTAAAACAATCTGTCTAAAGTCTAGATAAGCAATCTGCAATAACATTTTCTTTCCCCTTGACATGTTGTATGTCTAATGAATACTCCTGAAGAAGTAGACTCCATCTTGTCAATCTCTGATTTTTATCTTTAAACTTACTAAGGAATTTCAGTGGGTTATGATCAGTATAAATGACTATGGGGTCAAAATCAGAACACAAATAAAATGAAAAATGCTGTAAACCCAAAATCAAGGCCAAAAGCTCTTTCTCAATAATTGATTAGTTCTTTTGAGGTGGAGTGAACTTCTTACTGTAATAAGATACAGGGTGTTCAATACCCTGATCATCCACTTGCAGCAAAACAGCCCCAGCTCCTGTATCACTTGCGTCAACAGCCATCTTAAAAGGCTTAGCAAAATTTGGAGTAGCGAGCATTGGCTGACTTAATTGGATAGCTTTAAGTTTACTGAAAGAGGATTCACAGTTATCGGTCCAGACAAATTTAACTCCCTTTTTCAGTAGGTCTGTAAGTGGTGATACAAAAATTGAAAAGTTAAGAACAAATCTCCTGTAATAACCTAACATTCCCAAAAATCTTTGTAGCTCTTTCCTACTTTTAGGTCTGGGAAGATCACTTATAACCTGAACCTTAGCTCCTGGTGGTGCAACATGTCCATCACCAATTACGTACCCAAGGTACTGAACTTTAGCTTGACCAAACTCACACTTTGATATATTAGCTACAAGATTAGCCTGAACCATACGCTCAAGAAATTTACCAACATGGCATAGGTGATCTTTCCAGTTGTCACTGAAGATTAATACATCATCAATATAAAAAACACACCCTGCCAAACCCTCTGTTACAACATTCATGAGCTTCTGAAAAGTGGCTGGTGCATTCTTCATACCATATGGCATTAAGAACATGCAAAAGTCTTTCCTAGTGTTACAAAACATGAGATCTCCCTAGCACATTCAGTCATAGGTACTTGCCAATATCCCTTTAACAAATCAAACTTACTTATGTACCTAGCCTTTCTGATCTTGTCTATGCAATCTTCCACGCGAGGGAGAGGGTAAGTGTCTGTTTTGGTTATCTGATTAACATGTCTGTAGTCGATGCAAAGCCGCTGTGACCCACCTGGCTTAGGGACTAGAGCGACAGGAGAACTCCACTCGCTCTGACAGGGCTCAGTCATCTTGTGGTCCAACAGGTAGCCAAGCTTCTTCTGGATGAGAGGAACTTTCACTGGGTTCACACGGTAAGGAGGCAGTTTAATTGGCTTTGCGTCTCCAACATCGACATCATGCATCAACTCAGTGGTTCTTCCTGGAGTGGCACGGAACACTTGCGGGTACTCCTGCAGTAATGCTGAAAACTCCTGCCTTTCCTCGGGAGCTAGATGAGAAAGCTTAGTCTGGAGATCATTCATGATATCAGGATTCTTCCCCAAACTATCACTCAGGCTCATACTGCATGGGAGAACTTCACTTGCAGACTCGAGGGGAAGAGCTACAGTGCAGACTGGGTTATTATCGTCCCGCCTGTGATATAACTTTAGCATGTTGATGTGACAAAGTTGCTTGTTCTTTCTACGATCTGGTGTGGCGATGACATAGTTGACATCACTGAGTTTCTTCTCCACGAAATAAGGACCACTAAACTTGGCTTGAAGAGGTTGCCCATGCACGGTAGCATAATCAAAACCTGATCTCCTGGCTGAAAGTGGCGTAACCTGGACTTCTTATCATACCAAGTCTTCATCTTCTCCTGAGCAGCTCCTAAATTCTCTCTCTCCAGCTGTAAAGCAGTGGACAGCCATTCTTTGAACTTCGTCACATACTCCAGCAGGTTGACGTCATCTTCCTCCGACAGCCAGCATTCCTTGAGTGGCTTAAGGGATCCTCTTACTTCGTGGCCAAACAGTAGTGCAAAGGGTGAGAAGCCCAGTGATTCATTTGGAGATTCTCTTGCGCCAAATACAACGAATGGAAGACCTTTATCCCAATCTTTCTGATGTTCCAAACAGTATTTCTTGAGCATTGATTTGAGTGTTTGATGATATCTCTCCAACGCTCCTTGGGTCTGGGGATGGTAAGCTGAAGACGTGATCTGGGTGATGCCCAACTCTTTCAGAGACTGCTTGAAAACATTTGACATGAAATTACTTCTCCAGTCTGACTGTACCTTCTTGGGCAGACCAAACTTGGTGAAGAACCCCAGCATTTCCTTAACCACGTTCTTTGCTGAGATATTTCTAAGTGGAATGGCTTCAGGATAACGAGTAGCCATATCAATTAGGGTCAACACATAAGAAAATCCTGAAGAAGTCTTAGGAAGAGGGCCCACAATATCCACCAACACACGGGTGAATGGCTCCTCAAAAGGAGGAATGGGAACTAGAGGTGCAACCTTTTCGGTCTGATTACACTTCCCCACAACTTGACAGGTGTGACAAGACTTACAATATCAGGAAACATCTCTGAAGATACCTGGCCAGTAGAAGTGTTTCAAAATGCGTGCCACAGTCTTCCTCACTCCAAGGTGTCCTGCCAAACTGGAATCATGAGCCACTCTAATGATATCCTGCCTACAAACACGAGGGATGACAACTCGATGTACAACCTCCCATTCACAGTCGGCTGATGCTGTTGGGGGTCTCCACTTCCTCATAAGTACTCCTGACTTTATATAATAACAAGTAGAAGCACCAGCTGACTCTTCCTCACTGCAAGCAGAGTTAGCTAGACCTTTCAACTCAGGGTCAGCAATCTGCAATGCAACCAACTCTTGACGAGACAAATTATCAACACTACGGGGTACTGCCTCATCTGGTGAGTGGTCCAAATTAGCAAGAGAAGTGTCAGCTAGGATAACATCATCATCATCATTATCCTCTAAGTCACCAGCAATCTTAGACTTAGCCCTAGTGACAGCACATGCAGAGAACACATCAGGGACATCACAATCCTGGGTCACAGTCACTGGTTCACTAGACAACTGAGGAGCTGGACACACTTGACTTCCACCAATATCATTTCCAAGTAAGAAAGTTACACCTGACACTGGGAGTGTCTCAACCAACCCAACCATAACGGAACCATTAACAAAACCAGACTCTAAATTCACTCTGCACAGAGGGACAGAGAAGTAATAATTCCCTACACCTTGTAAGATTACAGTTTCATCAGAGGAATTTTCATTAGAGCCTAGAACACTGGTCAGCATAAGGGATTGGCAAGCACCTGTATCACGATATATTTTAACTGATTTCCTGTCATTACTGTCCAGAGGACTGACAAAACCATCAGACAGGAAATTAGCACATGAACTCTTGAGAGTGTCACCCACGTTACTGCTCAAAAGAGGAGCTTCATCATGAGAATTTAATTTACCCCTCAAAGCAGGTTCAGTTAACTCGGTTAAAGAATTCTGGGAACTCTCAAGGGTGGACACTAGACCAATTGACTGAATATTTAAAGACTCCTTTTTGTTCACATCACGCTGTCTCCTGAAACATTTCTCCGTAGTATGACCAAGCTTACTACAATAAGTACATTTACTTTTTCTGAAATCTAGAGGTGAAGCTGGTATTTACTTCCTGAGAAACATCATCTTTATTCTCTTTCCTGTTACCTGTACTCTGAGTAGAGGCAATGTACTTACTCTCAGCATTCCTTTTTTCTTTAGAATATCTCTTGTGAGTGAGAACATATTCATCAGCTAAAACTGCAGCATCAGACAAATTATCTATTCTTTTCATATCAAGATATAGGCTTACATCTTTATTAATACACCTTTTGAAGTCCTCCAGCAAAATCATCTGCTTAAATTTATCAAAATTAGAATTTACATTCTTAGAATTTAACCACTGCTCTAACAGATCTTCTTTGATTTTTGCATACTCAACATGGGATTGCTTATCTTGCTTTTAAGTTGTCCTAAGTTTTACTCTATAGGCTTCAGGAAGAAGCTCATAGGCCTTAAGAATCAAGCTCTTAACTACATCATAATTATCAGATTGATCCTGAGGCAAAGATGCATAAGTTACTTGAGCTTTACCGGTGTAGGAGTATTGGCCAATACTTTTTGGGCCAATTAAAACCTGTAGCTACCCTCTCAAACAACTGAAAATACTTTCTGAAATCAGATTCATTAAAAGGAGGGACAAGTTTAACATTTTTAGCCACATCAAAATCATCAGAGCTAGATGATCCAGTTCCGCTTTGTTTCATGCGATACTCATGGTCTGCCTGAATCCAAGCAATTTCAATTTGTGCCTGTGCCTCCTGAATACGAGCCTGAGACTCAGCCTCCTTAGCACGAGCCTCCTACAGGGCTAGCTGTAACTTAGCTATTTCAATCTGCGTTTGCTCATCTAGAGGAGTTACATTAAACAAGCTTTTATTAATCATGTCAACAATTTGATCTTTAGAATGATGAGAGCGAACAGCAATTCCCAATTGTTGAGCAACAAGCTTAAGTTCATTCTTTGTTCTGTTTTCTACATCACACACTGTTTGCACATTTGACAAAAAATCTTTGGCTTCATCAAGAGTAGTAATAGTAGACATCATGAATAAATCACAGTCACAATATATCAAGCAATATCCTTATGATAATATCCTGAATATCCTGATGAGAGGTCGCCAAATTTATGTTACGGAACAGAGAGAGATAATGAACACTTCAAGTGAGAATACTAAGAGTCACTACTGTCCCGCAAAGTTCCAGGTTCAAAACAAAAGAGTTAGGTAAAATTACAAGTTAAAGTTTAATGCTCAAACTAACAACTAAACATTCAGGACTCATAAGGATAATGTAATGGCAAAACAGGTTACATATATGGTTAACTGCAATAGCCTCTATTAACATGAATTTAGCAAGAGCAAATTTATCTAAGTCAGCCCTGATAAATAAGAAAACCGGACAATGCTCAGTTAAAGCAAGATATATTATTACAGATACAAAATATTTTTAATAATGGCTGATATTAAAAACTCTACATGAATCACAAAAAACACCTTACCAGGCCTACGAATTAACGCCTTAGGCCATACAGTACAAGAAAAATGGTAACAACACTTATACTCAAATTATACAGCAGCTAGATGGCTGGAGACTTCCTGAGCACTCACAAAAATAATAATACACTATACAGGGGAGGACAGAGATGTGAACAAAATGAGGAGTAGATCTAAGTGGCAATTAATGCAGAGACAGAGCTCATTATATACGGGCCAGCAGAGCTTGATACAACTTGTAAGAAGGACGCGCAAATGAAGCCATAGGGGACAAAGAGTTGACAATCCAACTCTGAACAACAGAAAGAACGACTTACTCTACTATAAGTGGGAGAAGGGGGAAGTGATGTAGAACACGCAAGCCTGGTCACTATGGAAGCCACGAGGCGAATCGTGATCAAACATGCAGCATACTGTACGTTAGAATTATACAAAGGATGATGAAATCATAGGCTATGTAACACTATATATATATATATATATATATAGAGAGAGAGAGAGAGAGAGAGAGAGAGAAATATATATATATATATATATATATATATATATATATATACCCCCCTGTGGCGGGGGGGACACAACCTGGCCGCACTATGGGGTGGTACTACTACTCTGCGGCCAGGTTGTGTTAGGAAGAATACTGCCACCGTATTCCCTGCGTGTCGTAAAAGGCGACTAAAAGGGGCGGGGTGAGGGGACTAGGGACCCCCTCCTCTGTTTTGTAGTTCCTAAAAAGAGACAGGCCAGAGAAAGGGATGGGGGATGGAGTTATCCTCGTACCCTGAAGATTGGGTCTATGAATGTGCGTGGATGTAGTACGATTGAGGTTAAAAGGGAGGAGATTGGGAGAATGTTTGTGAGAAAGAAAGTTGGATGTGTTAGCTTTGAGTGAAACAGAAGATGAAAGGGAAGGGGGAATCTATGTTTGGAAGTGTGAATGGAAGATTGTCAGGTGTTGATAGAGGAAGGGCAAGAGAAGGTGTGGCCTTGTTAGTGAGTCCGGAAGTTCAGCAATGTGTGATTGAATGGAAGGAGGTGTCATCGAGACTGATGTGGGTGAAAGCGAAATTTGAACGTGAGTTGTGGGTGTTTGTGAGTGCATATG
>NC_137009.1:14421616-14470384 GCF_032717465.1 Coenobita brevimanus
TCTCTGCCTTCTATGGAAGTTGAGGTCTATGCACATGGTGTTCCCCAAACAGCTCTAACCAGTGTACCTTTTGACGACTAATTTGGTGAAAATTAAAGTTATTAAAGTGGCGTTCCTTGTGGCCAAACTTTCAACTATCTATCTATCTATCTTCATCAAGACACCATAATCCTGGAAGGGGTGGCCACAAGCAAATAGCCTCCGTGTCGCCTGTCCCACACCATTTCACTGCCTTTCCCTCAGCTCATACCCTTCTCTCTCGCATACCTCTCCACTCCATCCCTCCATCTTATCATCATCATCCGCTTCCCTCTCCCCACCTCCACCTTACTCACATACACTCTCGTCGCTAGTCTCTCGCTCTCCATCCTCTCCACATGGCCAAATCACCTCAGTGTATTTCTCCTAGCGCTTTCTGTAACATCCACACCACAATGCTCCTTCACTTCCTCATTTGTCAGTCTGTCTCTTCATGTAACACCACATGCTCCTCTCTAATAACGCAATTCCACTACTCTATCTTGACTTGTGTCCTTCCAAGAAGGTCCAAGCTTCATATCCATATCTCGATGGGGAGATAGGGAGGTTTAGTGTAGATCGTTGAAGCACTGCCAGAACAAAGTCGTGAGACATAGTAAGGCTCGAACTGTCGCTACTTAGTAAAAGTGTGTCATCGGCTAGAGTGAATAGGTAGGTCTCTCTCTCTCTCTCTCTCTCTCTCTCTCTCTCTCTCACCTTCCTCCTTTGTGTATCATAAGCTAGGTGAGTTACAGAGCAACTCTGGGGTAACGCAGTTTATTGTACAGTTATAGCGTAACGTAGCGAGACGGCAAAGCCTCCTAGGTGACCCTACCCCCTGCCTCCGCCCTGACTGTGTTCTTGTGCCTTTTCTACCCCCTTCTGACCTGAAGGGAATCTCTCCGACATTATATAATGCGTGGAGAGGATGTGTGTGTGTGTGTGTGTGTGTGTGTGTGTGTGTGTGTGTGTGTGTGTGATGTAGTGTCTGGTACATTTCCATTCACATGAACTAATCGACTATAGGTGGTTACCCCACGTCTTTGAACACGTCACGAAATTCTTGGTCGTCTGGACTACAAAGAGATTGAGATACATCATATGTTAAGCATTCTTGATGGTCTGGGACAACAAGATTGTGGATATACATTATGTGGACTGACATTCCTAGTGAGAAGCTGTGTATGTCTCCAACAGACACTACATTCTGAACACTGTGTTATGAGATATATACTAGTGCCTATGTATTGCCTACATATCGCTCGGTCAACAAAGGTTGTCATACCAACGACAGTAAATATTGTAATAATATATGTATATACAAATTGCAATCAGCTTGTAAGCTAATTAAGTGAAATACATAGTATTGTAAAAGTAACATAACAGTGATAATTTTGTAACAGTAATCATAATTGTAGTCATTGTAGCAATATAACTGACATAATAAAACTGTACATATATATATATATATATATATATATATATATATATATATATATATATATATATATATATATATATATATATATATATATATATATAAAATAGCAATATTAAGATAATACAATGGCAAGCCCACTAAAAAATGTTCAAGTGAAAAAAAAAATCCGACAATATATATTTTGGATAATTTTTGGGAGGTATCATCACAAGGGTTTCTTCTGCAATAGTCTAGGCTAGTTACTCCTTTCTGTCTATCTTTATCAATATAAGATGTGAAATGGGATGTCAAGGGTGCTTAGGAGATCAGAAGGCGGGATATGCCATTCACTAATATGTGATGGCCACATATGTTTTGGGGCAAGAGAAAGAATATAGAACACTGCTGGGGAAAAATGCAGTAATTATTTGTCAACATCAATAAAGATTCGTAGGTTTATTCATAGAAATTTTATAAGAAGCAGTTCATGCAAACATATGATTCAGCATCAAAACATGAACACGAAGGCACAGCTATGAACAACTGTTGTATAATGCATTTGTACACAGATTTAATTACAACAGTAATTTTTACTAGGAAAGCAACATGCTGTATGCAGAAATGCAGGCGTATTTTATGGAAGCAATATTAGTTGAACAACATCTTATAAATGAATCTCCTCTCACGGTGGAACAGGAAAATGCTGCTGAAAATCTGACAGGCAGCTCGAGAGATCGCATATGTAATCTTCCGAGAGCTGAAAGACAAAGCAATATTATTCCTCTAGCATCCATTCAAAACAATTTTATCATAATTAAATGTTATTTCTCTTAAACATTACACACACACACACACACATATATATATATATATATATATATATATATATATATATATATATATATATTTTTTTTTTTTTTTTTTTTTTTCAGTTGACACAAGTGAAATACCCGAGGTAACACCAGACGAAGTAAATATTTGTCTTAAAATTATGAAAAGAGGGAAGGCTCCGGGAGAAGATGGAATAGTAACAGATTTACTGTTGGATGCCGGAGGAGAAGTACAAAATAGGCTTGCTCACTTATTTACCCACTGCATAAAACAGAAGAAAATTACCAAAACATGGTGTAATGCAATAGTTATTTTACTCTACAAAAAAGGTGACTCAAAAGATCTTAGTAACTATCGACCCATTAGCTTATTATCAGTCATTTACAAACTCTTCACTGAAGTCCTTACGAACAGAATAACAACAATTTTGGAGGAAAACCAACCTCGTGAACAGGCAGGATTCCGAAGCAGGTATTCGACCATTGATCAGAACCAGCTATTTGAGAAAACTATAGAATTTAATAAAACACTTTGCTTAGGTTTTGTTGATTACCAGAAGGCTTTCGACTCAGTGGAGCACATAGCAATTATAAATTCATTGCGAGAACAAGGAGTGAATGAGAACATTGTAAACCTGCTCGAAAACATATATAAAGAGGGAACTGCTACAGTTAAATTACATAAGGACTCAGAAAAAATTAAAATTGAGAAGGGCGTGCGTCAGGGAGATACAATTTCACTAAAATTATTTACAGCATGCCAAGAAAGTATTATCAGAAAGCTAGACCGGGAAAACAAAGGAGTGAACATTGATGGAGAAAAGCAAAACCATTTAAGATTTGCAGATGACATTGTCCTAATCTCAGAAACAGCGAAGGCATTGCAAGAAATGTTAAATGACCTGAACAGAGAAAGTCTGAAAGTAGGACTGAAGATGAACCGAAGTAAAACTAATGTTTAACCCACAAACACCAAAGAGCGTTATCAGAATAAGCGATGAAATTCTTTAAGAAGTTAAGGAGGACAACTACCTGGGACAAATACTAAAATTAACGAAAGATCATGATAGCGAAATAAAAAGACGAATTACAATTGGATGGAAAGCTTTTGGTAAACATAGAGACATTATGAAAAGTAGCTTGCCAGTTTGTATGAAACGAAAAGTATATAACGAATGTATAATTCCAGCTATGACGTATGGTTGTGAGACCTGGAAACTGACAAAATCAATAGAAAATAAATTAATCCGTTCTCAGAGAGCAATGAAAAGGTCAATGTTGGGAATATCTTTAAGAGACAGGAAAAGATCAACTTGGGTGAGAGAGCAGACTAAAGTCAATGATATTATAGAAGTTATAAAAGAACAGAAATGGAGGTTGGGAGGCCATATAGCAAGAATAAGGGATAACCGATGGAGTAAGAGGCTGACGGACTAGACACCAAGAGAATGTAAGCGTAGCAGAAAAAGGCCAAACAGGAGATGGAGAGATCAGATAGAGAAATTTGCAGGGAAAACGTGGCAAAGATTGGCTCAGTCAAGGAATTCGTGGAAAAGGTTAGGGGAGGCCTTTGTTCAGCAGTGGACTAGTTATGGCTGATGAATGATGATGATATATATATATATATATATATATATATATATATATATATATATATATATATATATATATATATATATATATATATATATTATATGCAAGGAAGGAGGAACTAATGGTCAAGCGCCCACAAATTGTTCCCTCCAAGAAAAAACAAAAACACGATAACAGAGAGCCAAGTTCAAGATTCGTACATTTCGAGATGCCTGGACACACTGCATTTGAAATACTGGAGATCACAGTCAGTAGGAAATACAGATAGAGGAAAACAGTTCCCGAGCTGACCTGTTGCATAAATGAAGGACTGGGAATAACAGCAAAACTCTTGCATTAGAAAGTTGGTCAGAAAATGGATGAGAGTTTGTTGCTAGACGGGTGTTACGCGCCCGTCGTAGTGATGAGAAGATACAACGCAACAGTTCAGAGGAGCAGTGACCATTGAAGTAGCGATAGAGAAGAGATAAAGATGCATCAGAGAGGAGAAGAGACATTGGTTCAAGGGAGCCAGTAAGAGATGAAAAGCCTTTGACTCCTTGTTGAGAAGAGCTGTATGTGGAGGGCCTCCTCACAAATAAAAGTTGTACTCCACCCTGGGGCGAATATAACCAGTGTATAAAGTTTGGAAGAGTACAAATAATAAATGTGCTGGGAAAGTTGAATGATTCTTTGATCACGATGTACGATGTGCAGGAGGCAATAAAGGAGATGAAAGTAGGGAAAGCTGCAGGTATGGATGGCTGTGCTGTGAAATGTCTGAAAGGTGGTGGAGAGACTATTGTTCAGTGGCTAGTAGGATTGCTGAATGTGTGTTTTGTGAGCGGAATGGTGCTGATTGATTGGGTAAGTGCGTGTGTGGTTCCGTTGTATAAATGTAGGGGTGAAATGTATGAATGTAGAAGTATAAGGGGTATAAGTCTGTTGAGTGTTGTAGGTATGATGTACGGCAGAGTGTTCATTCAGTGTCGGAGAGAGCTCAGAGGAAGTGATTGACGATGAGCAGTGTGGCTTTAGGAGTGAGAGGGGATGCGTGGATCAGGTGTTTGCCGTGAGACAGGTGTGTGATAAGTATTTAGTGAAAGGTAACGATGTGTTTTGGCCCTTCATGGATTTAGAGAAAGATTATGATAGAACTGATAGGGAGGCTTTGTGGACTGTTTTGAGATTGTATGGACTAAATGGGATGTTATTAAAAGAAGCGAAAGTTTTTATGTAAATAGCAGAATGTGTGTAAGAGTGGGAAATACTGTGAGTGATTGGTTTCCGGTGAGAGTGGGGCTGCAGCAGTGATGTGTGATTCTACCTTCGTTGTTTGATATTTATATGGATGGTGTTGTAAGGGAGGTGAATGTGAAAGCGTTAGGTGGAGGTCTGAGTCTGGTGAATGCTGATGGTAGAGAGCGAAATAAGAATACGCTGCTGTTTATGGATGATACTGAACCGGTGGCTGATTTGAAGAAGAGATTGAGACAGGTGGTAGAGAAGTTGGGAAGGTGTGTGAAAGGAGAAAATTGAGAACAAATGCGAAAAAGAGTAAAGTGATGAAGTGTTCTATGTTGGTAGATGGTATGATGAAAGTAATTCCGAATGGTGAGCTACTTGAGGAGGTACAGTGTTATAAGTATTTATGGTCACATGTTGCTGTGGATGAAGGAATAGATGTAGTGGAAAAGTTTAGAATGAATGAAGAGGGAAATGTGCTGGGAGGAATGAAAAAAGTGTTTAGATGTCATTGGCTTAGAACGGGTGTAAAGAGAAGGCAGTATGAAGGTGTGGTGGTACCGACTTCATTATATGGGGCTGAAACATGGAATATGGGTGCAACAGAAAGGTAAATTTTGAATGTAATGGAGATGAGGTGTCTGTGGAGTATGTGTTGATCGACGCATATGGATCGAGTAAGAAATGATAAAATGAGGAGAACTGGCGTTATGTCGGAGATGGCTGAACGAGTTGAACAGAGAGTTTAGCGATGGTTTGGGTATATGACGAGAATGTGTGAGGAGCGATTGGTGAAAAAGATAAATGGATCAGATGTGAGAGGTTTAAGGCTGAGATGAAGACCACGAATGGGATGGATGGGGAGTGTGAAGAGAGTATTAGATGCGACAGTGATGTCTGTAGAGCAAGTAAGTGTGGCTGTGCATAACAGGGATACCTGGAGAGAAATTGTGAATGAATAAATGGTGATGTAGCACCGAGGGGATGTTCTCCTACATTTGGTCTGATCAGCTGATCAGGTCAGATGCGCATAAGGGGATGGGTCCATTATGATGTGGCAGGGGTAAACCAGTTCAGCTGTTGGGCCCTGCTGAGGATGTGTTGATTACACTGTGACCTTGACCCCCGCGCAGTGTGGTGCAATGAGGATCTGTCCCTTGTCCCCTTGGGTCTAAGATACGAGTAAATATGTGTGTGTGTGTGTGTGTGTGTGTGTGTGTGTGTGTGTGTGTGTGTGTGTGTGTGTGTGTGGCTAAATAACTTGGGAGTGTGTGGTCCTGTCTCGGCTATCCCCCCTTTTTGAGGGGGAAAGCAGCCTAGGTATATAGATAGATAAAGTCAACAACTGTGCAGGAGTAAGAAGGCAAGGAGTCAGTTTAGCACACATATCTGTTGAAAACAGATTTTACAAGAGAGGTAATATGTTTTCTCCAAGATAAATCCCGACAGAATGAAACTCCTAGTATATTAAAAATCTGAGGGTATATATATATATATATATATATATATATATATATATATATATATATATATATATATATATATATATATATATATATTCTTATCAGCCGTATAAGTCTCCACTGCAGGACCGGCCAATCCCGACCGAAGTGGGGACGATACAGTCAATATATCTCTACCAAGTGGCTTAAGCTGTCTTGTAGAGATTGTATGTATGGTGAGAAGTGCTTGTAAGTGTAATTGTAGTGGCTTTGGATGTGTGTGTAGTCTGTGAACCAAGTGTAATCTGCCCGTGCAAACCGACTGGGTGCAAGCATACTTTGCAGTATTCGACTCTGGTTCATCCACAGCACCCCATGTGTCCGCCAATGCAGTACGTGGCCTGAGGAACCCTCCCAAAGTTTATTACCATGGCGGGGGGCGAACCTTCGTTCTTCAGTGTACGAAAACGCACACTTTACCACTGTACCACAGAGGCTTCATATATATATATATATATATATATATATATATATATATATATATATATATATATATATATATATATATATATATCCCATTGGATTCCAGGGGTGCTGGGCGAGGGATGGCACTGGGAGGGTACTAAGCGTACTGCCCTCCGCCTATCGGTTCATAGTCGCGAAGCTCATAGGTCCCTACCCGGGGGTTCCCTACTCTATAAAGACCTGAAAAATCCCAGTTCTGTCCAATATTCCGGACATATATATATATATATACAGTATATATACGCCTTATCTTTCCATACATGCCCCAGTATGCTGAGCAATGGTAACACTAAAAGCTTAGCAGATTTAGCAGAATGTATGAAACAAATATAAGTGGCTACCTTAGATTAAAATTATTATTGTTGACACAGCTGTTCATGGTACAAGGCAGTGTAACATAACAGCTTCACAAGGGAGTACAGTAACAACGGTAAGGGAAAATAAAAATTAACACCAGTGATTGAGTGACATGGGATGGAGACCTAATATATTTAGCAGACACTAAACACTGGACGACGAACTGACAAGTAATATGACGACCAATGAACCGTTGGGAAGTGGATGCGTTAGAAAGCTTGCACGGTTTCACCCACAAGAGTTTGTCTTCAAAGTTTTTTTTTTTTTATAGGTAAAAACAGGTTCCACTTTATATTCATTACGTAAGCTGTTGATTTGCAAATTTTAATGTATGGAGGAACAGGTCCGACGCTATATTCAGAATGTAAGCCGATAGTGTTAATAAACAAACGGTTTATGTGTGTGGTCTTGTTTGTCTGTGTCTCCGTCTGTCTGATAGCGCAATTATTGAAAGTCTGTTGGGCAGAATTGTACCAAGTTTGGCATATGACTTGAGACCATGTCCTACAGCAGAGTCAGTGCGCACTTGTCTTGCCAAAACACGCTGCTTGTTTCGAAACATGGTGACGAATCATGCCCTATGCAATAGATCAGAAGCAAGGATGATTCTACAATTCATTACGTATACACTACTCTTTCCCAGCATTTTTCATTATCATTCACCAAAATCGCATGTGACAACTTTTTGTGTGAACTGCCTTTAGACGGACTGTATGATGTGGATGTTGCACTTTATCAGTTCTTCTTGTTAACTTGTGTTCAGTCTCATAATTTACCAAAATTCTAACATTCTGAAACGATCACTGACGTAGGAGTCTGTTAGACTATTATGTCTCTTGACAGAAACATAATCATTTAGGGTTTAAAGTGCCCACGTCCTACTAAATGGAGTGGACTGAGCACTGGGCGGCCCACTCTCACTGACTAACCCAAATGCTCTTCAACCCGACTATTAAGCGAGCGCATAGTGCTAATCAGAGTATCGTGATTTGGTACTGCCTAATCAATTTTTAGCATTTTTTACTCTAAGCTCAACTCAAGGAAACCTTACTTCAGGACGCATGCTCCATATTTTATGCTTACAGTATATACATCTCGGAAATGAAGGTTTGTTTGAGAGTAAATATATTTCTGCCAAAAAAAAAAAAAATCATTGTACATTTGTTGAAGTAACTGAACAACAAATCTTAAAATCGTAAGTATATTTCATGCTATCACTTTCGGTAGTAAAAAAAAAAAAAAATGGTTTATTTCCATATTCCATACCTTGGTCACACCTCTAGGCAGAGACAATAATCTCGCTCATAATTGACTGCTGTGTATTGAAATAATTATGTCCTTTTTCTACAGTTTGATGTTCTGATGTTCTATAATTGTTTAAACGAAGATATATATGCCAGTGGAATGCTCGTTCCAAAGAATTATCCACATATTGTAGAAAAATTACATGCCATCTGATTACAAGATACCATCGAGGGAGAGAGAGAGAGAGAGAGAGAGAGAGAGGGAGAGAATGTCAACCAATGACAGGTTCCGTGCGTCACATCAGGAAGGGTGAGTCAGGGTCACCTACTATACAAGCTGGAAGGGACGTGGGGAGAATCAGTTGAGGCCACACCCACGCCTTGGCCACCACACCTACACCTGCTGTTCTTGTGAGTATAGATGTGTTGGCCCCCGTCACTGCCACAAGTGTTATGGCATTATCTTATTGCTGCCCCCGGAGATATACAGGAGTGGCCAAAAGTATGGGAAATCATAGATCAAGGAATTATAAGCAGAAAATGATATATCAACATGCGTTACAGGACTACAATTACTGATACGTTTATGCGGGAATTATGCAAAAGACCATTTTAACCCATAAGATCATCAGTAATTGTAGTCCTGTAAGGGTTGAGATTTGGACGTATGCTGATATAGGCTTATTTATATTATTTTCTCTACCAGCTATTCTTTCATGTATCCTTTTCCAAATTTACGAGAATGCCCATCACTCCCGGGCCACCCTGTATATCAAGTGGTTCACACCGATAACAAACGACTTCGTCAAACTCATCAAACTGCGGCAATTACCTTTTATTCATGGAATTAAATGGGCTAGTTTGTCGCATATTTGAGATTTGGGAACATACACTGAACAAATACATACCTGAAGTCAGAAATTATAGATTGTAATTTATCTATCTATCTGTCTATTGCCAGAAACCTTAATCCCATAAGAGATGGCCACAAACAAATCGTCCCCACGTCGCTGTGTCTTCTGCCAACAAACATATAGTAAGTAATACCACCCCATATTATTTAAGAAATGCCTTGAAGATTAAGTGATAAAGTGGCAAAACTCTTCACAAAATGCTTACCGGTCCACACAGTACCCACACTATGGAAATATACGTCATTCATTCTCCTTCATATAACAGTCTGCGTTATTATTATATCAATTTTATTTATTCTGCGTACCTTTGTATTTTTATGCATCTTTGGGGAAACAACTCGCAGTGAAGGAGCTAACGAAGGCTATATCTGTACCCTCCAGTTCGAAAATTCTAACTAAATGTGAATAGCAAATCGTCTGGAGATAGCAAGGAGACAACCAAAAAGGAATTCTTAATTATGGAAAATGAGTTAATGAGTATCAGATTAAAGACATTAGACCATTAGAGCAAGTCGGATTTTGCAGTGGCTATTGATTATGTGACCATATTCAGCTAACTAACCAAACACCTGAAGACACTAAATTTTTAATAAACAATGTTTTAGTTGTTACCCTAGTAAACGAGAAAAGTGGTAACAAAATTTGATTAACTGTATTCATAATACTAGCAAAGTAATTATACATAAATAAAAAAGGAAAAGTTTGTGCATATCATTAACAAACTGAAAGAAGGTATTTGATTCTGATGAAACTTCTTGTGATATGAACAATTCCTATGCTATCCATTTGTTTATCTATGGCCAGGCGCGTTAATCGTTGAAGGGGTGACCACAAACAAGTCACCTGCATGCCAACGAGTACTCCCGAATCAGACTGTTCTCTCTTCAGCCTACAACATCGTCAACTACATGCCTCCCCTCTTCATCCACCCATCTCATTCCTAGAGGAGTGCCCATTTTCTCTTCAGTTAAATATTTCCCGGAAAATATTCTTCCCTTCCACTATTCTTCAGGGCATGACAGGTTGAAGGACCCGTGCACGTCAGTTGCATTAGATTCTTGCTGCCGCCAGACGATATTCCTCAGCTTGCGATAGGCTTTATTGGAGGGATTGGATATAGTCTTCATTAACTCCTTCACTCATAGGTGGCTTTCAGAGGATGTTAATGTTGCTGCAATTGTCGTTGTTGTTGTTGATGATGATGCTGTTAAGGCTCTGGGCTCATCTGTAACGTGAGACTAGCGGACTGCAGGATTATTCTGTCCGTCCCCTGCAATCAACCATCTTCCTTTTGGGGGGATCGAGAGGTAGTTGAGGGTTGATTTTGTGGCCAAGCAATTAAGCTGCCCTATTATGAAGGAGTACATCTTCAGAACCATTTCGCAGGATAATTAATATAATCTGTAGATATTAAGAACATATCATATGAATGCATTATCGAAGTAATGGATATAACACTTACTTTTTTTTTTCGTTTTAAATTTTTCTAATGTCAGCTACGTCAGTATTAATTTTTAAAAATCATCCTTCCAGCTGCAGAACTTCTCTTGCATTCTATTCAAACTAACGCAAAGCAATTTTATCTACGTAATACAAGTTTTAAATGTCATTACTATACAATTTTTAATCTAACAGGACCTAAAAATGCCACTCCACCATTTAGATTTCGGAACTATAAGAGGAGATTACCACTGGAATAACATGCTTGACGCAGAGCCGTATAACTGTCTTTGTGTGCTGTTGTGTTACGGGAAATTAGTTTAATAAGGATGAAGGTCAGGGCCAAGTTGAAAAGATGGTAGCACCTTCACCCTTCTCTTCGTCAGGAAACCTCTGGTATTATCATGTAAATAACCCCTAAAACCAGTCACTTGAAACAGAGTGACATGAGACCCAGTAATTTTTACGAGATTGCAACAGAACATTTTCAGCAAATTTCAGATGAGCTCAGTCCCCCAAAACAACAACAAAGCATGTGTTAAAGAACCTGCTGCTTCAGTGAGAATACGGCCTATTTCGATAACTGTCTAACAATACGAACTTCCTTAGAATTATTCCATTAAGTAGGGGTCTTTTACCTCTTGTTCATTCTTTCGGCATAATTATGATTATATTTATCATAGCAAAGATTTCTTAGTGATGAAAACTATTAAACTCGTCAGGAGCCTTTTATTGATACATAGTTTCGTATTATCTCAGGAACCAGTAGGTGTTCAGGCGATCCTTCATATTTTTTTTTTTTTTTTTTTTTTGTAACGCACTAAAAAACACTGAAACTGAACGCAGACCGTGCGCATCCATGTGCCATACAAAGCCCCTCCATGAAGTGGCCATGGCTACCTAGTTGACTAGGAAGGCTACCCGTCCTCGCCCCGGAGAGGCTCGGGGGCAGGTATCGTTCTCACTCGGTTTGTCTGTTCTTTTGTCTGTCTGTCGGTTAACAACTGTACGCCAAAAGTACTGGTGCGATTTTTACTAAAATTACAGGAATAATGGGGAATGACCTTCTGATCACCTGATTTTGGGCCGAATTGGGCCAAGGCCCAGGCTGTAAGCCCAAAAAAAGTTAAAAAAAAAAAAAAAGTAAAAAATCGTTTTCTCGACATAACTCCTTTCAAATTCGTAATATCGACATGAAACCAAAACTACAGGTGCATCTTTCGCTCTGCATCCTATAACATGCCTCATTATATCAGTGGGATCACCCCCCCCCCAGTTAGTGGTAGGGGGGTCAATGTCAGGTGGGTCAGGCCTAAAATTTCCAATGGGCATAACACCGTGAATTTTCACCTGATTTACTCCAGTTTTGATATGTAACACCTTTGATTAGATATCCTGTTGGGTTAAAATGTCAGCATTACGATGACTGCCGGAACGGGTTTGCTGTGCCTATGGTGGTACCAATCTTAAGTGGCGGTTTGGGTGGGGCACGAACCTCTGTACAGTGTTGCCACGTGTTCCATACCTGCTATGTGATAGGCATCACAATAAGATAAACACATTAGAATATAATGGTAACGGGTATATTATAATATATGAAAGAACAGTAAACTGATTATGTGTAAAATATTTATACAGCAATACAGAAACGTGGCATAATTATTTTACAGTGTTGCTTAAAAAAAAGTAGTCACTTTTATTGGCTGTTACCGTATTTCTGATGTTGGTAATAATGTCACAATTATGATTATAAGATAATGCGCAGGAATATAAGCAAAAATATGCCAGTTTCTTAGTAAAACAAATATATATACATTAAACCCTCGTGAGCGGCAACACACACACACCCAGTCCGACCTGGTCATCTGTGAGGGATAGAGGAATAGGCCTGTTTGGGGACACCTCTTTAAAAAAACGCGCCAAGACTTTTACCTCCTGGGTGGTGTGGAAATAAAGTCAAATTTACAATATGTACATTATAACGTAAAAGAAAATAACCAAAATGTATCCTAAAATACCACAGACGAGAGAGAGAGAGAGAGAGAGAGAGAGAGAGGGGGGGGGAAAGGCAGACCAGGGGCAGTGTTGAGTGCAGGTTAGTGAGAGATGAAGGAAGGGAGGGAAGGAAGGAGAGAGAGAGTGATTGAATGAAAACAAATCATGGCGCCACAACAACGAGGTCATCTGGCGCCATATGTAAAACAATAATATTTTTAAACATAATTAGATATAATAAAAACAAAATAAAGAAATGAAAGCACAAGTTTATAAGTCACTCATAAAAGAAACAAAATTCCCAAGGGTGACGCACATCTCCCCAAGGAGAGCGAGAGCGAGAGAGAGAGAGAGAGAGAGAGAGAGAGAGAGAGAGAGAGAGAGAGAGAGAAGGCAGGCAAGGGGCAGTGTTGAGTGCATTGTCAAGCTGAGGGAAAAATGAAGGGAGGGAAGGAAAGAGGGCGAGAATGATTCAATGAAAAGGCGCCGTAACACCGAGGTCATCTGGCGTCATATGTAAAACAATAATATAATAAAAAACTAAATAAAGATATCAAAGCACAAGTTTATAAGACATAAAAGAAACAAAATTCCCTAGGGTGATGCACATCCCCCCAGGAGAGAGAGAGAGAGAGAGAGAGAGAGAGAGAGAGAGAGAGAGGCATCGCGAATATGGAAAACGTGGCACCACTGTACAGAGGTTCGTGCCCCACCCAAACCGCCACTTTAGAATGGTACGACCATAGGCACCGCTTCTTCTTTTCTTGTCATGATTTTGAGTTCTATCGACACCTTTGGTAAGTCTGCAGCTTACCTATATAGTGGTGTTATTACAGATCCCACCTGATACTCATTAACAATTCTAAGTAAAATAACACTTAAGTAAATCAAGGATTTTGGCAGCATCTTGGCCATAACTGAATGAGTGTGTTAATACTCAGCCATATTCACGTATATTTCCGATTTTTCAAACTATTCACTTCGCACTGTTTTTACAGGTATATTATTTTTCTGACAATGAAAATACACACCTTGAAGTATATATGACTGAGAGAGGTTACTGTCCATGTCAAAGAGTATTTCGCATGTTTGTTAAATTACTATCGTACCATAGTTTTCTGATTCACCATATTCGAGGAGAGAAGGTTGCTTATTCTCACACAGTCAAGATGCACTGTACGTGTACTGTATGTAGTATGACACTGATTCTCTCTCTCTCGCTCTCTCTCTCTCTCTCTCTCTCTCTCTGTTCCAATACAGTCCTCGAGAAGGCTATAAATTTGCAAAGTATGCTGCACATGCCATTATAATAAGCCGAGACTGTCATAATCACATACTCATTTCCAGTCCTAGAGAAGTCTAAAAAATTGCTAAGTATGCTGTATATGCCATTAAAATATGTCGAGACTGTCATAATAACATACCCATTTAAATCATTTTTTTTTTTTTTTTTTGTAAACCCTTACTGTATGAATGAAAACTAACAGCTCACTATTATGTTGAGAAATTTAAATTATAGTAATACAATATTACGCTTTCATTACGGTACTTCAAGTTTATACAGTACCTGTATGCGTGTCAGTAACCCCGATATGAAACAGTGTTGTTAATTTTCATTACGCTAAGATATTAATATTAACTTCATGGCAAGACAAAGAGGCAGTAATGTTGTTCCTAGGCTGGAGTGAATTGAGGCAATTGGAGAGTATCAAGAGGGTGACACAGCAATTCAAAAGAAGGGGTGGGAAATGAAGTGACAGGAAACTCTCCATAATCCATTCAGACCAGGGAAATTTTCTTCATTTTATTCTCTCCATTTCCTGGCTATTTTATTCAGTTCTACAGAGACTTTTCAAACTGGAAGAGTCAGATTTAGCCTTCTTAAACCATTGACAGCTAGGTCTCTTCTACAGTAGGTTGAAAAAAAAAATCGTTTGGTGTTAGCAGAGATCTATCTATCTATCTATCTATAGCCCGACGCCCTAATCCCAAAGGGTGGCCGCAGACAAAACGCCTCCAAGTCACTCTGTCACCCACCATTTGACTACCCTCCCCCCAACTCACCCCCCCCTCCCTCATATACCTCTCAACTCCATCCCTCCACCTCATCCTCGGTCTACCCCTCCCTCTCCCTCCCTCCACCCCACCTACATACACCCTCTAAGTCAGTCTTTCATTCTCCATTCTCTCCACATGTCCAAACCACCTCAGTGTATTTCTCCTAATCTTCTCAACCACATCCACATCTACCCCACAACGTTCCTTCACTTCTTCATTCGTCAACCTGTCCCTCCACGTCACTCCACATGCTCCTCTCAAGGAACTCATTTCCACTGCTTTCACTCTTGACTTGTTCCCCTCTTGCAAGGTCCACGCCTCGCTTCCATACGTCAGGAGTAGGGATCACAATACCATCATGCAGTGACTTCTTAACTTCCATACTCACCTCCCTATTTCTCATCACTACTTTCAGTGTACCAACAACCTTCCTTCCCTGCTGTACCCTTTCACGTACTTCATCCCCCAAAGTTCCATCCTTACTCATCACACTACCCAAGTACTTGAATGCACTCACATTCTCCATATCCTCACCATCCAACCTCACTGCACACTCTGTGACTTCATTCCTCTCAAACACCATAACTTTACTGTTGTTTACATTAACTTTCAGCTTCCTCCTCCTACACACTGTCCCAAATTCATTCACCAAACCTTGCAACTCCCATTCATCTTCACTCAACAGTACTGTATCATCAGCAAACAGCAACACAGGAAGCTTCCAAATCTCACCCTCATTCATTAGGGCCAGAGATGAATTAGAAAATACACTCTAGGACTGAAGCGATAAAATGTCTAGACTGAATAGCCAAATTCAGGGACCCATATGTTCCTGGTAGAGCACTGCAATGATGGAAAGCTACAAAATCACACTCTCACACCCCACATCTATATCTTCATATCCCTTTTAAAGCCTACATTAAAACATTCCATTTTCAGCTCATCAACCGTTTCTTGTTGCTCCCTCGCATATTATATGGAAAACAAGCTGTGTCACTAATAGATGCAGACATAGTTTACACTGTATCCAAAAAAATAAAATAAAATATTACCATTACCTAAATTATGACTGTCAGACGCTGAATCATATTACTTGGGGATGAATCAAGAACATAAAACGAGACGCCATTGTATTATTAAATGAGATGATTGTTACAATAATTGCAACTTTAGCTGGCAGAACATTTACTCTGTAATGCTTATCTTCCTACACCTACAACTGTACATCTTGATCGACACAGACAGAGAGGTGATGAAAAGACGAGCAAACAGGGCGAAAACAGTGACGGCGAATCGCAAGCTGATTATCTGGCTGTGGCTGGCAGGTCAGTCGGCGATGGAGGTTGCCATTGAGACAGGCGCCAGCCTGTCTACCGTCTACCGCTGGATCCGACGCTGGCAGAGGGAAGGAACTTTGGCCCTGAATCCTTACTACAGTCGTCGAGCTTCTCCAGTCGTGTCCTGGAGTAGGAGCACATCTACAGCTTTCAGTGTCGTTCAGCCCCATTATAAACCACGAGCTGCACAGGCGTTTTATAATTTAGGAAATCTCCACTTTTGATTGGGCTTCTTATTTTGATCAAGCTGCTCCATTTGTGATTTTATTGTTGGTTCTGATGTTGGCAGACTGAATGAAAAATGGCCCAAAGGAACTTCTCTAAATGTTTCCGGGGACGGTACAACACCAGCGGCTTCCAATCCCTACAGCAACTGTTAAATTTCTCCAGGTGTTGGCCGGAGGAGCAACACATCAATAGCTTCTGATATCATAAGCCCAAACTTTGACCAGGAGTCTGAGAGACATTCCATACCTCACGAAGTCTCCAGTGAAAATTCAGCTTCTATATTTAAACCCTAGATTAGTCAATGGTATGGTTGGAACACAGGCTCTGAATCCCTACCCGAATCAAGCTTTTCCAGTCGTGTCCCATAAGAGAAATATATCAATATCTTTCAGTCTTCATTACAACCACGAGTCTCTCCAATTATTTACTGGAACAACCACGCATGAAGGACTTTCATTGTCATGCACACTAAACCAGTAGGTATACAGGCGTTTTATACAGCTGGTAGTCCCCATTTACGCCGCAGCACATATCCAACCAGCTACAATTGAAATAGTAATCTCATCAGCAACCTTCCTTTCAATTTAAAAGTTTTGACGTAGTATTTAAAACCAAAAATCTTTCAGCACTTGTGTGCTAATGTTACACTGTTGTACATTCGACATGAACGAGTATACTATTTTGTGTAATGTCACCGACCCTAAGAAAATGGTTGAAAGTCGACGTACAGCCTATAAATGATCAATGAGCATTTTTAATAGTCCATTAAAGCCTATATTAAGACTTTGTATGTCAGTAATACTCTTTGTTAGAGATAGCTCGGTCATTAATAGAAAAAGAATGTTGACTAGACGTCCCTTAAATATGCGATACTGTTCTTAATACAGTATATAAAATAACATGGACGAGTTAATTGCACGGAAAAGCAACTACCACAATAGAGTAAGGTACTCAGTGGCGTGACCAGAGCTCCTAATATATCCTTGGCCACTCCAGTGGCCACCTCAGATTTCTGGAAGAATACCTTTGATACGCCCTGAAGAGTTCTGATTGATCCACACCATAATTGGCCTTGACCATCCCCTGACGGACGATATTTAAAAAAATACTAGATGCGCCTCTTCACACTTGATTTAAAATTTTTGTATAATTTATGGATAAATACTTGTTTTTTCTCTCTCGGTACTTTTGCACTTAATGTGCAAATAATTTGATGTGTTAGGATTTTTGTGAGGTGTCTATGAAACAGGAAGCACAGCTATGAACAGCATCCTTAAAAGTCGTCAATAGTGTTTTCTTGAAGCGGCATTATACTCTTTAACCCATTTATCTATGATCGTGGTTCTGCTCAGACTTCCAGTCTTTTCGTATACAGTTTGGCTTTTTATATTTCAAATACAAAGCTTCTCTTATTGTCTCCATGTTGAAAAACATTGCCTTATAAAAGTTAATGTATGTGCAGTAAATATAACACACACACACACACACACACACACACATTATATATATATATATATATATATATATATATATATATATATATATATATATATATAGATATATATTGACAGACGCCTCAAGCCAATTTGGGGTGGACACCAAGACATCGCCTACAAGTCGCCCTGGCCCCCGCCGTTTCACTGCCTGCTCCCAACTCACACCCCCATCTCTCATATACCTCTCCACCCCAACCAGCCATCTCATCCACGCCCTCCCCTCCCTCATCCCCCCACCACCTCACTCACATACACTCTCTTCCTCAGTCTTTCACCCTCCATCCTCTCCACATGGCCAAACCACCTCAGTGTGTTCCTCATAACGCTTCCTATCACATCCACATCAAAACCACAACGCTCCTTTATATTCTCATTTGTCAGCCTGTCTCTCCATGTGACTCCACAGGCTCCTCTTAAATAACTCATTCCCACTGCTCTCACTCTTGACTTGTGTCCTTCCAACAACGTCCAAGCTTCACTTCCGTACGTTAGAGTTGGTATCACAATACTGTCATGTAGTAACTTTTTCACTTCCATGCTCATTTCCCTGTTTCTTATCACTGCTCTCAAAGAATCAGCAACCTTTCTTATCTGTTGTACCCTTTCAAGTACTTCACCCTCCATACCTCCATCCTCACTCATCACACTACTCAAGTACTTAAACGTACTCATTTTCCAATTCCTCACCATCCACCCTCGCTGTACATTCACTGACTTCACCTCTCTCAAAGACCATCACTTTACTCTTCCCTACATTCACCTTTAGATTCCGTTTCTTACACACTCTCCCAAACTCATCCACTAAGCCTTGCAGCTCCCCTTCGTTTTCACTCAACAACACAGTATCATCTGCAAACAACAGTACAGGGAGTTTCCAAACACTATCCTCTCTCACCAGGGCCACTCCAACATCCACTACCCTACCTTGTACCTCTTTTATTACCCCATCCATGTACAGATTGAACAACCATGGAGACATGACACATCCCTGTTTCAACCTAACTTTCAAAGATAAAAATTCACTTAGTTCACCATCCACACGCACTGCAGCCTTCGCACCATCGTACATACTCTTCACAGCATTCAACAACTTCCCATCTACTCCATATATTCTTAACACTTTCCACAATCCTTGTCTATCCACCCTGTCATATGTTTTCTCCAAATCCATGAAAGCCGCATACAACTTCTTTCCCTTCTCTATAAACTTTTCCACTAAAGATCTAAGAATATCTGATCTACACAACCTCTTCCCTTCCTAAAGCCTCCCTGTTCTTCTCCAACTAATTTCTTTGTCGTTTTTCTAACTCTGTCACTAAGTATCCTACCACACACTTTTCCTATTATACTAAGAAGACAGATGCCCCTATGATTACCACACACTTCTTTTTCCCCTTTTCCTTTGTACAAGGGGATAATTATACCTGACTTCCAATCCTCCGGGACTCTACCTTCCTCCCAGGCCAATCTGCACATCTTCCACATCCATTCTAGTACTATCTCTCCCCCATGCTTCAGCATTTCACCACACACTCCATCAATTCCTGGGGCTTTCCCCGATTTAACTTTCTTCATTGCTTCCACAACTTCTATCCTACTGATTTCTTCCTGTCTTCTCACCTCCCTCCTTCTCCCAGCCATTCCCCAGCCACTTATACTACTTATTACTTCCATGCTCTACGTTCAACAAATCCTTAAATATATATATATATATATATATATATATATATATATATATATATATATATATATATATATATATATATATATATTATATTTGTGGTATGATTTCTCAGCACCTGATTTATGTGAACCGCCTGATAGATATGAAGCATAATTATCTCAACCCCTAAACCGCGGGGTTGCTTTGGCTTGACTTTCGTGTCTTGCGGGCATATTCGCGCTCCGACAGACTCTCTAAAAATATTTGCCAAAAATCAGTCATTAGTCCTAGAATGTTAAAATTATATAAGCATATGGCACATACCTTCAGCTTTCTCCTGGGATGTTTGTTGAGCCTTCGTCGAGTACCGTAGGACTTGTGGAGACCTCTGAAGTTGGGTAACGAAGTCTCCACTTTACACTTCCCGACAACCCGTAATATGATTACCACAGCCTGATATTATCACTAGAAACACTATTCTATGATTTTCAAAAGGTTTGGAATCCATACTCCCCCCAAAAAAAAACGCTGTGAAAACAATGAAAATTACGAGCGCGTATGACCTTCCCACTTGCACTCGTTCGCCGATGGTGTTCTGTCATTTATTATTCATTAAAACACTCACACTATATGTTTCTCTTACTATATAACACTTATATATATATCTGCAGTCTTTATCCATAAGTTTCCTTCAGTCTATCCATCTGTCTATTGCCAGACGCCTCAATCCCGTTTGGGGTGGCCACAAACAAATCGCCTCCAAGTCGCCCTGTCCCCCGCCATCTCACTGCCCTGCTCCCAACTCACACCCCCATCTCTCATATACCTCTCCACCCCATCCCTCCATCTCATCCTCGGCCTCCTCCTCCCTCTTCCCCCCTCCACCTCACTCACATACACTCTCATCGTCAGTCTTTCACCCTCCATCCTCTCCACATGGCCAAACCACCTCAGTGTGTTACTCATAATGCTTCCTATCACATCCACATCCACACCACAACGCTCCTTTATATCCTCATTCTTCAGCCTGTCTCTCCATGTGACACCACAGGCTCCTCTTAAATAACTCATTTCCACTGCTCTCACTCTTGACTTGTGTCCTTCCAACAACGTCCAAGCTTCGCTTCCGTACGTTAGAGTTGGTATCACAATACTGTCATGTAGTAACTTTTTCACTTCCATGCTCACTTCTCTGTTTCTTATCACTGCATTCAAAGAACTAGCAACCTTTCTTCCCTGCTGTACCCTTCCACGCACTTCACCCTCCAAACCTCCATCCTTACTCATCACACTACTCAAGTACTTAAACGTACTCACATTTTCCAATTCCTCACCATCCAACCTCGCTGTACATTCACTGACTTCACCTCTCTCAAAGACCATCACTTTACTCTTCCCTACATTCACCTTTAGATTCCGTTTCTTACACACTCTCCCAAGCTCATCCACCAAGCCTTGCAGCTCCCCTTCGTCTTCCCTCAACAACACAGTATCATCTGCAAACAACAGTACAGGGAGTTTCCAAACACTATCCTCTCTCAACAGGGCCACACCAACATCCACTACCCTACGTTGTACCTCTTTTATTACCTCATCCATGTAAAGATTGAACAGCCATGGAGACATGACACATCCCTGTTTCAACCCAACTTTCAAAGAGAAAAATTCACTTAGTTCACCATCCACACGCACTGCAGCCTTTGCACCATTGTACATACTCTTCACAGCATTCAACAACTTCCCATCTACTCCATATATTCTTAACACTTTCCACAATCCTAGTCTAACAACCCTGTCATATGCTTACTCCAAATCCATGAAGGCCGCATACAACTTCTTTCCCTTCTCTAGAAACTTTTCCACTAAAGATCTAAGAATGAATATCTGATCTACACAACCTCTTCCCTTCCTAAAGCCTCCCTGTTCTTCTCCAACTAATTTCTCTGTTCTTTCACTAACTCTGTCAATAAGTATCCTACCATACACTTTTCCTATTATACTAAGAAGACAAATGCCCCTATGATTACCACACACTTCTTTTTCCCTTTTTCCTTTGTACAAGGGAATAATTATACCTGACTTCCAATCCTCCGGGACTCTACCTTCCTCCCAGGCCAATCTGCACATCTTCCACATCCATTCTACTACTATCTCTCCCCCATGCTTCAGCATTTCACCACACACTCCATCAATTCCTGGGGTTTTCCCCGATTTAACTTTCTTCATTGCTTCCACAACTTCTATCCTACTGATTTCTTCCTATCGTCTCACCTCCCTCCTTCTCCCAGCCATTCCCCAGCCACTCATACTCGCATTACTTTCATCCTCTATGTTCAACAATTCCTTAAAGTGTTCTCTCCATCTGCTCACTTTTTCTCCCTTCTCCACTAGTAATCTACCTTTTTATCTTTCACTCCCCTGCTAACTTCACTTCCACCCTGTCTTACTCTTTTCACCTCTTTCCAGAACATTTTCTTACAGTCCCTCCACTTTACACTCAAATTCCTTCCAAATTCCTCATCCACTCTCTACTTACTCTCTCTTACTAATCTTTTCACCTCTCTCTTTCTGCATATAACTCTCTTTTCCACTTCTCAACTTCTTCCACGCCCCTATTTGTCATCCATTCATTGTATGCTTTCTTCTTTTGTGCCACAGCCTGTCTCACCTCTTCAGTCCACCACACTGTTCCTCGCACCCCCCTCCGTCTTCTCTTCCTTCCACGCACCACATCACATGCTGCACATATTTCTTCTGTAAATATCCTACACATCTTCCACGTCTCCCATCTGCTCCAATTCATATTTGCCCAATCGTTCCTCCACTTCTCTCTTATACTCTGCCTTTTTTCATCCTCTTGTAACCTTTCCACTCTCCTTGCAACGACTCCTTCCTCTCGTCTTTCCCTTCTTCTATTCTTCTTCTATTCAGTAATAGTAGTTTATTGTCACTGTAGGCATTCAATTTCTCTTCCAGTAAAGTACGTAGCATTCACTTTCTCGTCCTGTATACTAGCGTTGAGAGCGAATCTGTCACTTTCAATTTCACTTTCATAACTCCCAGTATTCATACATGCTAGAGTGAAACTTTCACTTTCATTACTCCTAGTATATATACTCGTATTCTTATAGTACTGCTCATTTACATTTCTATTTACATTCTCTATTTTATTTACATTATTTACAGTTCTGTTTTATTTACACTGTGTTATGCACTATCACTTGCAGTAACTTATAAAACTATTTTCCACTGTTCACTTACATTTACATTCATTGCTTTCACTTGCTGTTTACACATTATTTACACATTATTTACATTTCCACTTGCACTGTTTTACTCACCAGAGAGATCGTAGTCACTATCCATCATTTTCATTGATAAATTAGCCAGTTCACGTTCCACAGCAGTCACTTAGCACTTTACCCCTTTCCATACGAGGTTTAGTAGGGGGTAGAGGTCACAGGACCCTTTGCATGTGGCTAAAAAACGGCGGAATTGGACAGGCGCGAATCCGACGTGGTTTCATCTTGAAAGACGACAGTAAACTGAATACAGTGTGGTGGCCTAGGGGGAGTGCAATGCTGCGAATGTCAGCGTGGTGACAGCTGCTAATATATATGTTATAAAATGATTGGCAGGAAATCTAGACAATACATAATAAATTAAGTAGTTCCAGGTGAATGTAAATATCACTTAGGCTTCTCCCGTCCTTTATGTATATTTTTATTTCGAGAATAAATTATAAGACATATTTCAAGGGGAAATAAACAGCAAAAATTAGCGAACGAGTGCACGTGAGGTGTTGTCAGGTGATAATTAGCCAATTCCAGGTGTATGGCACTATCACTTACCTTATTTCTTTTTTGTATATATTATTTGGTATAAGAATAGGGCATAGGTCGTATTTCAATGGATGATATCAGTGGAAAATTCCAGGGAGGATTTACTTAGCGCAGCACGGCCGGGCAGGAGAGAGGAGAGGGTAATGGAGGGGAGGTAGGGAGGGGAGTCGAGAACGGGGAGAAATGGCTAAATTGTCAACAATGGATGGGAGAACAGATGAGATTAGGAGTGCTGACTAGTGTTGGACATTGGCAGTACTGATAGATGATACAAGCCACCACTTTAAAGCCCGGGCGAATTCAAAATATCACAGTCACAAAAGTGACTCCCCACGGTATGATCCCTTCCTCCCAAGCGTCATGAAAGTGATGCCTTGCGGTTAAGGGGTTAAAGCTACAGTTTTTACTCTCTTACTATCGCACATAAGTATATCTAGATATCTATATCTAGATACTTTGATAGATCGATAGATTTAGAGCTTTTCTCATAAAATTTTAATTGATATATAAATGATTATTGTGAATTATATGATAAAACACAGGAATGCTTAGATAATCCTCTTGCTAAACAATATTTTCATAATTTGTTTTTAACGTTGGTGATGACACCCTCTTTATAAATTAACAGAATACTTTTTTTTTTTTCGGAACAAACTGAGCTCAAAATTGCATTACATTTTGGCATTTAATGTTTAAAGTGAATAAAGGAGCTCATAGCTACTTATTCATTGATTTGCTGTGATTCCTGTCATCTCCTTAAGGTAATGGAAGAGTGTGACAAGCCTGAAAATCCTGTAGAATGAATAGCCATCATGGTCATGAGTATGAATGCATGGTGTTAAACAACTACCTTTTATTTTGCTGCTGTAAAGTCCTAAATATTTCTGCACTTTCATGTTGATACCAAAAATCCTCTTGGTTGTTAACTACCTTTAATTTCAACAAGGAAGTCTTATGAAAATAATATTAAATAAAAAATGTAATGTTTACATAATTATACACAATGAAGATACAGACACAGAATATTGAGTGTTTGACTTTTGTATTGTTTTGGGAATTGCATAATCAAAGCTTTATTTTTACATCGGAACTCCTCAAGCCACGTTAATGTGTTTAATATTTTATTCACACTTATCTCCCACTTTGTGCCTCTTTTTTAGTTATTAATTTTAATTGACTGTGAAGAAAAGATAAATACTGAAAACTGGCAAGGTGCTCTGCATTAATTCTAGGACAAGACTGAGATACTGTTACTAAATAAATATATTACTGTACAAGGAAGTTGTGTAAGAGTTTCCTATGCATGACCCTTCCGACTCCTTGCCCGTTGTTGTGGGGGAGCTTAGGAGATGTCAACTTGGACTTGACATGAGGGAGAGCTTGCATAGGGTACCTTGGTGGGCTCTACAGTAGAGTGTGGAGGTTTGGTTGCTGGAAGGACATTGCATTTGCATCTTCAGGTGGTTCACCTTTCTCCTTAGGCATCTATCACTGCCTTATTTAATTCTGCAAGGTCCTTTTTTTCTACTGTTGCCTCTTTCTTCCCATTTCTCCTATCACATCTGTCCTGTCTGTGGCATTAAATGGTGTAGAATTTTTCACATTCATCAGAATTCTAGTTGGTGGCCCTGACATTGTTGTAACAGGGTCTGGAGTATGCCCAAGGGCAGCTGATCTGGCCAGTTGTAGGGGATATGGTGATTCGAAACCACCCTAGTGTGTGAACATCTACTGAGTTGCTGCTGTGAATCGTGGGGTGCTGTTAACCCATTGAAAGCGATAGGCCTCATTTGGGACTTATAAGAGTCGAAGGCGATAGGCCTCAAATGAGCGCAATTTTCAAAGGCGTGCCACAACCGCGCCACAAGGAGTAGGTGGCTGAATTTTGTGTGGGAAATAGGGGCAGGTGGCAACTCTCGATACCACCCATGCACTGCCCCATATGCGCTCAAGAATATGTGCATGCAGACACCATGGAGCGCACACACCATGGAGTACACTTGAAAACTTTCCTCCTGTGATGCTGCCAACCCTGCACCAGGAGCTAGGGGATTTGCACACACACACACACGAGGCACTGAGTGGAGCAGATGCACGTCACCACCAATCCATAGCTGGCCAACCTGGCCACTGGCATTACCTAAATTAGTATCTTCATATGAATCAAGCTCTGTACCATGTTAGACTAAATGGTGTTCTAATATAAAAAGAAGAAGTTTTAAGTAAGATTGTTGTTCAAACAGTAAAGAAAACAAAGTAGCACAAGAATGCACAAAATCAGCTGATCAGTTGTTTTGTCTACAACTATGCACCAAGGAATGTAAGTAGTATCTGTGCTCTTAGTACTGCATGATGGCCACCTACTTTAGTAAAGCAAATTTGGAAAAGAAAAGGGATAAAGGTAGAAAGGAGGAGGAGACTTTCTACCAAGAACAGGTTGAAATGGAGACTTACAATAAACTGTTGGAATGAGTAAACAGACTAGAGATGGCTTTTTAGAATGAGATTGATGAAATTAAGAAACAGATGCACATGCAAAAGGAAGAAATAGAAAAATTAGGAAAGGAAGTCAACAAGAAAGACACAACAATAGATGAGCTGACAGTAGAAGTGGGTTCACTTAGAAGGAAAATTAGTGAAATGACAAGTACAGTAGTCAACCACAAGAGTATTATGGAAGAGTTAAAAAATGATACAGAGACAATTAGGCAAGTAAGCAATCTGACAGATCAGAGCAATGATATTGAGGAGAAGATAACACAGGCGAATGAAGCTGTGCAAACTACAAAAATTATGTGGAAACCACTTATGGTGAAATGGTGAAAGTAAAGAAAGACTTTGAAGCAAAGGTGGAAGAATAAAACATTAAAAAAGAAGTGGAAAAAATAATCCCAAACAATCCAAAATTAGTCAGAGATTCAGCAGATATAAAAAAAATCTATAGTAATCACTGGTATAGAAGAGGAAGAAGTAAGGAACAAGATCTCGAGAGACAAAAAGGAGATGGCAAATGTACTGAGCATATTGAAGGATGTATCAAAGGAAATCTGTAGTAAAGATATAGAGGAACACAAAAGGTTGGGGAAATATGAGAGAAACAAGTCAAGGCCCCTAAAGGTAAACTTCTACAGTGTAAACACTGTGAAGGAGATACTAGAAAATGCAAAGAATCTTAAGGATAAAGAGGAGTTTAAAAATATATGGATAAAAAGATGCCTGACACAAGAGGAAGTGGAATTACTGAAAGAGAAGAGGGAGGAAGCAAAACCAAAAAATAAGGGAAGATCAGAGGAGAAGAATACATTTTTTTTTACAAAGTAATTGGATTGCAGGTAGGAAAGTGGCACATAACAGGAGGGAATAAAAGGGAGGAAGGTAGTAGAACCAAGTCGTGACAAATATATAAATAAGATGATTAAGTTGATGTACTCAAATGTGGATGGAACGGTATCAAATTTATTAGAGATGAATGATTATATCAGAGAAAATGAACCACATACAATATGCCTAACTGAAACGAAATTAACACCAAGGATATCCAATGACATATTAAACTTAGAGAAATACAATATATGGAGAAGAGATAGGAATTTAAAAAAAGGAGGAGGAATAATAATATTAACAAAGAAAAATCTAAAAGTTAAAGAAACAGAACAAGATACTGTATACCCTCACAAGTAGAACTGATTGCAGTAGAGATCAATACATCTGAAGGGAAAGTAATTGTAGCCAATTTGTACCTGCCACCCAGATCAAACACATGGGAAAGAGGCGAATGTGAGGATCTGGCAGAGAGTGCAATTCAGAGTTTAAGAGCATTACTACATAGCATGGAAGAGAAATCGGAAAGAATTATACTAACTTGAGATTTTAATACTAATATAAATTGGGGAATACTCTAGATATAATAGGTCAAGAAAGTTGTTGGGAGCAAAAGCTCCTGGATCTCGTGCAGGAGTTTTTCCTAACAGAAACATGTAAGGGAAAGCACCAGAAAAAGAGGACTCGATGTACCCTCACTGCTAGGTCTTATTACTAGGCAAGAAAACGATAATGACTATTTAATATGTCACCCCCATTCAGCAAAAGCGACCATGCAATACTAAATTGCAACTTCAGGATTGCATATGACATAGTTAACAGCAATAAAAGTTACAAAAAGAGCCTAAACTATAAAAAGGGAAATTATCATGACCTAAAAACGTACTTCTTAGAAACTGATTGGGAAAAGGAGCTTAGAGGACAAGATTTAAATGCTATATATAAAATATTCTGTGAACTTTATGAAATAGGAGTCCAGTAGTACATTCCACAGCACAAAGAAGCAGAAAAGAAAATAATGAAATGGTTCAGTACAGAATGTAAAAAAGAAAAAAGAAAAAAGAGATTTGTTGTGGAATAGATACAGAAGACACAATAGTGAAAGGGCATATAACAACTATAAACAGGCAAGAAACGATTGTACAAGAATAAGGAGGGAAGCCCAAAAACAGTTTGAGGAGGATATCATAAATAAAAGTAGTAATCAACCGAAGCTATTTTACAGCTACATCAGAACCAAAACCAAAGTAAAATATGAAATATAATCCATTACGCATGAAGGAATCACTTATACATAAGAGAAGGATATTTGTGAAGCATTAAATAAGAATTTCCAATCAGTTTTTACAGAAAAACAAAATTTTGAGAGGGATTATATGGAACATGCATGCCCACATATACTACCAGATATACAAATATCAGAAAAAGAAATACAGGAGGAGTAAAGTAAAATAGACAAAGGAAAAGCAAATGGTCCTGATGAAATTTCATGTTGGGTACTACGTGAATGTGCAGAGGAGTGAAGTAAACCATTATTTTTAATTTTCAAGAAATCATTGAGTCAAGGTAAACTACCTGATATTTGGAAGAAAGCAAACATTGTTCCCTTATTCAAGAAAGGGAATAGACAAAGTCCACTCAACTACCGACCAGTATCACTAACCAGTGTTGTAAGCAAGGTATTAGAAAAGCTTTTAAGAAAAGCATGGATAAATCATCTAGAAGAACTCAGTATGATAAGAGAAAGACTGTTTGGTTTCAGAAAAGGCAAATGATGTGTTACAAATCTATTGAGCTACTATGACAGAGTAACAGACACATTACAGAAAAGAGAAGGATGGGTGGACAGTATCTATTTAGATTTCAAGAAAGCATTTGGCAGAGTACCGCACCAAAGACTTTTATGAAAAGTGTACCATCAACGAGGAATCCAGAAGCAAACTGTATTGTTGGATGCAAGATTTTCTCAGAAAAAGAGAAATGAGAATAGTACTAAGGTGAAATTACCAGTACTCATCATGGAAGAGAAGTGACTAGCGGAGTTCCACAGGAGCTCAGTGCTGGGACCAACAGTTTTAGTGTATATGAATGATATAGATGGTAATACTTGAAATGGAAACCTATCTAAATATGTTTGCTGCTGATGCAAAAATACAAAGGAGAATTACTAACAGACTCTTGTTAAGAGCTACAAGAAGAATTAAATAAATTTCATGAATGGAGTAGTACATGGCAAATGGAATTCAATGTGGACAAGTGTCATGTAATCAAGTTTGGTAAAAGTGGAAAAAGACCTGATTGGGATTATAAGTTAGGAAATAAAACCCTACACACATCAGAGAGAAGGACCTAGGTGTGATTATCAATAACAGACTATCTTCGGCTGACCACATCAGCGAGAAGGTATGGAACATGTATACACTACTTGCAAATATGGGAATAGCGTTCACATACATAAATGAAGACATGCTAAGAAAGATAACATCATTCATCAGACCAACCCTGGAGTATGCATCAGTAGTCTGGAGTCCTCATCTCAGAAAACACATTGACAAAATTGAAAAAGTACAAAGGGCCGCTACAAGATGGGTACCAAGCTTAAGGGATCTAAGCTACGAAGAAAGACTAAAAAAAAAAATGAATCCACGAACACTACAGGAGAGAAGGAAAAGAGGTGACGTAATTATGCTATGTAAATGCATATCAGGGAAGGAGAAAATAGACATAAATGATTACATAACCTATAGGGATCCATCAGCAAGAGGACACTGCAAAAAACTGCATAAAAAGAGAGGCGATAAAGACATAAGGAAATTTAGTTTTCCAAACAGAGCAATTGATCAGTGGAATGCACTACCGAATGAAATAATGTGTGCCAAAACAATTCACAAATTTAAGTATATGTACGATAAAAATGGTTTAAGACACAGAACAGTACGAGCTTGACTCATTCCTGTAAAGATACAATTAGGTAAGAACACACACACACACACACACACACACACACACACACACACGAGAGAGAGAGAGAGAGAGAGAGAGAGAGAGAGAGAGAGAGAGAGAGAGGTGATCTACACACACACACACACACACACACACACACACACACACACGAGAGAGAGAGAGAGAGAGAGAGAGAGAGAGAGAGAGAGAGAGAGAGAGAATCTGCACACACCCACACACGAGAGAGAGAGAGAGAGAGAGAGAGAGAGAGAGGTAATGGGAATCTGCACACACACACACACACACACACACACACACACACACACACACACAAGAGAGAGAGAGAGAGATTGATTGATTGATTGATAGAATGCATGGCACCGCAACAACATGGTCATATGGTGCCGTATAAGCAAAGGTATAAGCAGTAGAAAAAAAAAAAACTCCATATTAAAAACAAGACATCAAAGTAAAAACTCTGGAATCATAAAAGGTGAAGGAGGCCAGCCTCCTTCAGAAATAAAAATCCCCAGGGGTACCAGGCTCTCCCCCATCGAAGAGAGACAGTAAACACCACCCTGCCCTCGGTGCCTCAATAGCAGCCTCCGACGTAAGTCGCCCAAACTGGGACACACAACCAGCAAATGCCTGACAGTAAGGGGAACCAAACAGTCATCACAGAATGGCTGCACGCCTCCACACATGAGGAACTCATGAGTGAGCTTGGTATGTCCAATGCAAAGGCGAGCCAGAACAGTTTCTAACTTACAAGGCATTGTAAAACAAACTCTCTGAGAGACGAACTAGGTGACTTCCTTTAGCTTGCTAACAGGAATGCTATCCCACCGTAACTGCCAACAAGCACGAACAGCAGACAACACTGAAGCGCGTAAATCAGTAGCAGGTAGAGGGCAATGAGCACGTACAGGTTGCAAAGCTGCAGCCTTAGCAAGTGCATCTATCCCTTCATTACCTATGACGCCAACATGTGCCGGAACCCAGCAGAAATCCACTGTCTTCCCCCAACAACGAATGAGGAACAGCCACTCCAAAATAGCTAAAACTATAGGATGGGAAGAGTTAAAAGAGTCCAGGGCCAAAAGTGCCCTTTGAGAGTCAGTAAAAATAGTAAAATGATTGCCATGATGAACAAACACCAACTTCAGGGCTAAAACTATAGCTGATAACTCTGCAGTAAAAACTGAGGCAACCAAAGGAAGACTACCTCCACGGCTAAAATTGGGAAATACCACTCCAAAACCAACACCAGAGGCGGATTTAGAGCCATCAGTATACACAGGCACAGATCCACCATGACTAGAAGAATGTTCTAAAAATAACTGTAAAAGACACTGAGGAGTGACATAATCCTCTGAGTCTGCAAAAACCTGCAGAAGGTCACCTTGGGCAAGATCCATGGAGCAACCCTCGGCATCCGAACAGGACTGACAGGTACTGTCAACAAACAAACTCCTCCATGATATCCCGAACCCGATAGCCAAATGGACGAGGCATGCGAGGATGTCTACTATAATACAAAAAAACAAGACTGTTGCATCACATACTCACAGACAAATGAGTCTGTAAGGCGACGAATTCTGAGCCAGCACCGTGCTGCAACAGACTGACGCAGTAGATCTAAGGGAGGCACACCAGCTTCCACCAACAAGCTGGGAATTGGAGATGACCGAAAAGCCTCAGCTGCAAGGCAAAAACCAGTATGATAGACAACATCTAGAGTTTTTAGTCTGGCCTCTGTGGCAGAGTAGATCTCACAGCCATATGACAGCTTGGAGGCTACAAAAATCTGAAACAAATGCAAGAGCGTCCTCTGATCAGCACCCCAAGAGGTATGGGACAGAACCCTCAAGAGATTGAGAGCCAACATGATGCTTTAAGACTTGCCAAGTGTGAGACCCAAGTCAAACGACAGTCAAACGTCATTCCCAAGAATTTCGTCTCTTTCACACAACGGAGTGTCCTGCCACAAAGTTGGGTGTACCCCTCTCATCCTACAGAAGTGCAAAGCCACAGTCATAGAAGGGGAAACCAAAAACCCTTGAAGTGGCCCAGGCAGAAATCTTATCCAAGGCAAGTTGTATACGCTGCTCCTCAGCAGACATGCAGGAGCCAGAAAACCATATAGCTAAGTCATCCACATAAAAGGATGATGATACCCTGGTAGGCACAGTGTCGAGAATATCATTGATGGCCACTGCAAATAGGGAAACACTTAAGACACTTCCCTGTGGGACACCTTCCTCCTGCCACAGTGGCACAGAGAGGGTAGAACCCATACGGACCCGAAACACATGATCAGTCAAGAAGTCTCTAAGCAACACAGGCAGGCGACCAAGTAAACCAAAGGCATGAAGTTGTTGGAGGATGCCATGGCGCCAGGCAGCATCATAAGCCTTCTTGAGATCAAAGAACACAGCCACCAGATGTTGCTTAGGGGCAAAAGCTTCACAGGTTGATGCCTCGAGCCTGATAAGGTTGTCGGTAGTGCACCGTAATTTCCGGAAGCCACTCTGCAAAGGAGAGAGAAAACTGCCCTTCTCCAGAAACCACATAAGCCTGCCATTGATCATCGTCTCAAATAGTTTGCACACGCATGATAGTTGCAGATATGGGAATGGTCCTTACCAGGCTTTGGAATGAGAAGGACAACACCCAACTTCCAACTCTTGGGAATAGTCCTCACTCCAAACCCTGTTAAAAAGATCCAATAAGAATTGAACTGAATCAGTCGGCAGATGACGTATCATAGCTTATGGAATGTCGCCAGGCCCAGGAGCAGTGTCATGACACTCTGAAAGGGCAGCACGCAGCTCTCGGAGGCTAAAGTCTAAATTATACGGCTCTCCGCCACGAGAGCTAAAGTCAAGACCCAGCCTCTCTTGATTCCTACAAAAGCTAGCATATGGCCTAGAAGGATCCTTTTTTGAGACAGCGCAAAACTGATCTGCAAAAGCAGAGGCTACTGCATCAGGTGCAGACACTAGGTTTCCATGATGTCGCAACACTGGTGGGGAGCGGGGTGTGAACCTACCAGAAATCTTGCGTACCTTTCTCCACACACTAGGCATTGGAGTAGAGGATGTAACTGTAGAAACATACGACCTCCACGAGTTTCGGCGAGCATTCTTCATGACCCATCTGTAGTGAGCACGTGCTTTGCGAAACTGGATTTTTAGAAAAACAACATCACGATTGGCAATATACCGACAGGCAGCCACTTTGTAAGCTCCCTTTGCTATAGACCAGTTGTCATTCCACCATGGCACAGGTCTCCGGGAAAAAACACCAGAAGTCCGTGGGATGGAATGAACCCCTGCCGAGAAAATGGTCTTAGGAAAAGAATGTTCAGCATCGTCGATAGTTGAAAACTCAGTAACCCTGTAGCCAAATACACATAGTTCCTCAAAGAGAGACCAACCAGCCCTATCCAGACACCAGCGTGGCATGTGGGCTACAGGAATAGAGCGAGTAGTCTGGACCAACACAGGATAATGGTCACTATCATGCAGATCATCCAAAACCTCCAAAGAAAAATCAGGGCACAATCAGAGAAGGAGATGGTGATGTCAATGACAGAGTACGTGCCAGTCTGAACTTGGAAATGGGTCGACCTCCCATCGTTTAGGACAACCAAATCTAAATCCCCAACCAAAGAGGCAAGAAGATCATCCCGGAGATTTGAAAGTGAATCACCCCACAAAGGATGGCGGCCATTAATATCCTCAGCTTGTCTGTTCCCTGTCTTTAATACTTTATCCTCCAGCCTTTAAGGTGCTAAGGAAAGCACCTATCTCTTCTTTAGGCACATACTTAGTCTTCTCTGACTTAGCTTTCCCAATCATTTGGTTAGTGTTTTTTTCTTTTTTCAGTCTTCTGTTTGACCTCAGTAGGTTTTACTGTTCCTTGCAAATGTTTACAGATTTGCATCAAGCCTTCCTCAATCTCGTCGCAGGAGAAATTATCCTTTTGGTACCTACCATACAAAGCATCCTTGGTTTTCAGTGGAAGCTTTAAGGACACATTCCTGAAAGCACCCAATCTGATACCTTAATATTTTCGTAAGTACCCAAGGCCTTTAAGTTACAGCATATTGCAGTTCTAAATATTTGCAAGGAATCAAAATCATGTCTAGGTATGGGTAATTCAATTAGAGCCTTCAATAATTGAGTAATGACTTATTCCGTCTTTGTAGTTTTGTGGATAGTCAAGGCCACCTCATAATTATTTTCTTCTTCTGGTAGTTCTTTAATCAGCTGATATGGTGTTCCTTTGACCTGTCCTAACAGAAATGTGAGTTTGTTGACTTTAGGGAGGTCTGTTCTATCATGTACTATAGTTGAACTGGTCCCAGAAGGATTTCCAGTTCTGCTCCCCATCAAACTCCAGAAGCATTATTTGTGGTAACACAGCACCAGGGATGGATCCAGGGGGGGGATGGGGGGGATGCATCCCCCCACACCGGCCATGCATCATTGAATAAAGAGGCAATTTCAACATTGAAATATCAGTATGTCGTGTAAAGTCTTTGGTTGAATCAGCGAATCAGACTCCCCCCCCGAAAATTCCTGGATCCACCCCTGCACAGCACTATTCTGCCCTTCCTCTAATTGTTTCCGTGGCAGTCTCAGCTAATTTTGACTCTAGTGTCTTTACTACAGTTCAGTATTCTTCTAATTTACCTTCAAACTTCGTAGTTTCTGTCTAAGAGTTCCTTACCATCAGCCTTTACTATAGCCGCTTCTTAAGGTACATAACTTTCTTTATACTTGTTCCACCGGTCTTTCAGGATATTTAGAGACTATTTAATTTGTCCTTGGACAGAGGTATTTCGTCCAACGATTGTTTACAATCATTTACGGCTCTAGTTTCCCATCCTGCCTTACTACTAGAGGATATTTGCAGTAAAGAAATAGACATGGTGACTGGTTTCTAATTTAGTAATTTAATTTATGAGTTTCAACCACGAATTTACCCCAGCATAATGATTATCTGATTATTTAAAATCTTTAATATTCATTACAGCTCAGCTAATTATTCATTTAATTTTGTGGAGTGTAGGAATTAGGTCTATAATTTCAACCTATCCCCAAGGGTTATTAAACCTCAAGGGTCATATTTCATCCCTACACTCAATTTCCAAAACATCCATATTCCCTGAACTCGGTATGAACGCATTTCCACGTCATCCACTGCAACCAAACGTGGTAGTAGCTATGCCCATTAAAAGTAACCTTAAACACATTCAGCGCTTCGGCACTCATCAGCTCTCCTCACTCGATCGCGGCACCAAAATGTGAAAAATATTTAATGTATACAAGTCGGTGTCCTCAGCCGGGGCACCACAATGTAAGAAATTTCTAATATTTTCTAATAAACAACTCGTAGGTCATTACTCGTCCCTAAAGTTGTCCTTAAGTAAATTCAAACAAGTCTCATATGGTTAGGTGAACCGTAACTTAACCTTAACTCACCTACAGTAACTATTTCTCTTCTATCTCTTAGCTAAGCCCCCCTTGAATTGGCCAATTCGTAAAGGTTACTTAGCTAGTGAAGAGGGAGTGTCGGACAACCGATGACGATGAGGCTGCTTTTCTGTAGTTGCTTGAGCAATCAAGCGTCCTTAAGGTGCATATGTACAACGTGCTACTTGAACCTTGTCTAGGAGCAGAGTGCGGAAAATGGTGGGCCCTAGTTCCTCATAGAATTGTAGGGGTGCCAACTATCAATAAATTACAGTACTAAATACAGTTAGATTACATCATGATATATACAGGGCAAATCTAACAAATTAATCTTAGTTTTAGTTAAACTAACAAATTAATCTTAGTTTTAATTAAACTAAAGTTAAGCCAAATATTTCCTTTAACTATGTGAATATCTTAAATCCACATCTGCTTTACATGAAGACCTTTTCATCCTCACCACGTCATCTAACGCAGAGACGCAGTTTAGGTCAGTGGAAATTTCCTTATAATTACATGTATTTACAATAGAGTTGTCCACGAGGGTTAAATGCAGTAGCATTTTATTTATCAATAATAAGAATCATTAAAGAGAACGTAAATATCTGGGTTATAAAAACCGCTTGAACAAGTGACAACGGTCTCTAATTTTCCTCTGCTTTTAACCAGGGACGACTATTATAAAAACTAGAGAGCGCAACTGTTCTGGGGGAAAATATTTCCCACCAAAATTTTCGTTGTCAAGATTTTGAGGAATTAGATTGATTAATTTAGTTATAGCTAGTTTGGGAGACAGATTTTTCCTAAAGCCAAACTGACAACCAGTTATTATAATCTTTCTCTCTAAAAAGTCTATTAGCCTGTTATACATAGCTCTTTCATAGATTTTAGATAAAGAAAGAAGTATTGAAATAGGATGATAGAGATGTCATCCACCTTACCTCCATTGTGTATGGGTATTATTTTGGCTACTTTCATACTGTTGGGAAAAATACCCATTTGGAAAGTTTTGTTTATATTATTAGATATAACAGGGGCTAAGACCGAAACTGCTTTCTTAATTACTTTCACGTGGATATTATCAAAGCCCGGTGCAGAATCTTTCAATGATTTTATTATTGTAGTAATTTCTCCTGGGGTGGTATTTGGAGGGATAAAAGTTGGATATGTGTTTGTAATATAAGACATTGGAGAAATATTACACTGATGAGTATTACTGGCAAATCATGACCTATATTAGTAAAATATGTATTTATAATATTACTTATAGCATGGGGGTCAGTGACTTTGGTGTTGTCAATAGTAATATACTAGATTTTAGGATGCTCTTTACTTTTAATTACTTCGTTGATCACTTTCCACATCTGTTTACAATTCCCTGCACTGGCAGTAAATTTATTTTTATAATACTGTTGTTTTGCCTCCAATATATTATTAACTCTGTTTCTGTATTCCCTGTAATGTGCTCCCATTGATCTAGGTTTTCTTAAGTATTTCGTATATAACTTTTGTCTCTTCTTAATGTGTTCCAGCAATTCTTGTGTAATCGTTGGTTTACTCACTCTTCTAGCTTTTATTGTCACAGTTTTTATAGGAATTCCTTCTTCTACAGCTTTAATTATTGAGTTGCTTATGGCATTATATTCAGTGTCAGGGTTGTCATCCGCATTGATAGAGTCTATCCTCGCCTTCATAACTTCACACAGGTGATTATCATCTACATTGTTATAGTCTCTGTACGTAAAGCAGAGATCATTTACTCTACGTGTTTTACCTGTACAGCAAATAAATGGTGAAAAATGATCACTAACATCAGTTAATAAAATACCACAATATTATTCCATATCAAGATTATTTGTCCAATTATGATATATAATATAGTAGTTGCACTTCTTTTATTTACTCTTGTAGGCTTGTTAATACAAGGATAGAAACCGTAGCTAGAAAAGAAGATTAATAACTGTTGTACGTTATTATCATTATTATATAATAAATTTATGTTGAAATCATCCAGTAAAATATATGTTTACCCGGTTGAAGTAATATTTTGAAGCATGTTATCTATCTATCCATCTATCTATTGCCAGACGCCTCAATCCCGTTTGGGGTGACCACAAACAAATCGCCTCCAAGTCGCCCTGTCCCCCGCCATTTCACTGCCCTGCCCCCAACTCACACCCTCCTCTCTCATATACCTCTCCACCCCATCCCTCCATCTCATCCTCGGCCTCCCCCTCCCTCTTCCCCCCTCCAACTCACTCACATACACTCTCTTCGTCAGTCTTTCACCCTCCATCCTCTCCACATGGCCAAACCACCTCAGTGTGTTCCTCATAACGCTTCCTATCACATCCACATCAACACCACAACGCTCCTTTATATTCTCATTTGTCAGCCTGTCTCTCCATGTGACTCCACAGGCTCCTCTTAAAAACTCATTTCCACTGCTCTCACTCTTGACTTGTGTCCTTCCAACAATGTCCAAGCTTCACTTCCGTACGTTAGAGTTGGTATCACAATTCTGTCATGTAGTAACTTTTTCACTTCCATGCTCACTTCCCTGTTTCTTATCAATGCTTTCAAGGAACCAGCAACCTTTCTTCCCTGCTGTACCCTTTCAAGCACTTCACCCTCCAAACCTCCATCCTTACTCATCACACTACCCAAATACTTAAACGTTCTCACATTTTTCCAATTCCTCACCATCCAACCTCGCTGTACATTCACTAACTTCACTTCTCTCAAAGACCATCACTTTACTCTTCCCTACATTCACCTTTAGGTTCCGTTTCTTACACACTCTCTCAAACTCATGTTATCAAATGTTTTAATAAAAGAGAGGATATTCGTGTTAGGCCTAAGGTATATGACTGCAAGTATAACATGTTTTCCAACAAAAAAAGCTTCAGCAAATAATGGTTCGATGTAATCTCATATTACAGATATATCTTTCAGAATATTATGTGAAATGTGATTCTTGATATACATACATACCCCTCCCCACTGCGATTTCTTTTTGTTGGCTAATAATTTATAACCTTTGATAGTGTACAAGTATTAATTATCGTTGGGTAATTTTGTTTCACAGAATGACAAAATATTTACAGTTTGTCGGAAAGTTGATACACCAAAATTTAACAAAAAAAATTCTAAATTGTGTGGAATACTATTTACACTGTACAAAATAATTATAGGTGAAGAACTGTTGGTCAATACATTCTCAAATTCCTGTTGGCTAAAATAATCAGAGTTTGGTAATGTTACATTGCGTAAACTATTTGTATCTGGATCATAATTTAATAAATCATGGGAATCATTACAATTGTTCCGAAAGTAAAAGTTTAATTTATTAAATACATCAAAATAATTAAGGGTTGGAGGTTCATTGCCATTCAATAGTTGAATAACTTATGTGTCACTCAAGTTAGAAAATAACATAGTGAAATTTAAGATATTAGTTAGGATTTATATCTGGAGTGTATTGTGAAAATTTGGTCTTTACCTTTACGCTCAGTGCCACGTTAATATACACCATCACTCTGTTGTTCCTTCCCCTTGGTAATCCTTCCCGTGATGGGCGTTACGTTTCTGGCATAAGCAACACTAGCACCAGCATGGCCAGCACCAGCACAGCTAGCACCAGCACTGCCTGCATAACCAGCACTGCCAGCAGGACCAGCACAGTCAGCAGCACCAGCACCGCCAGCAGCACCAGCACCGCCAGCAGCAAAAGCACAGTCAGCAGCACCAGCACCGCCAGCAGCACCAGCACCGCCAGCAGCACCTGCACCGCTAGCAGCACCAGCACCAGCACCGCCAGCACCAGCACTGCCAGCACCAGCATAGCCTGCACCAACACCGCCAGCACGAGCATCAGCACCAGCACCGCCAGCACCAACACAAGCACCAGCACCAGCACCGCCAGCGCCAGCGCCAGCACCGCCAGCACCAGCACCAGCACCAACACCAGCACAAGCACCATCCCCAGCACCAGCACCGCCAGCACCAACACCAGCACCAGCACCGCCAGCACTAACACCAGCACCAGCACCGCCAGCACTAACAACACCAGCACCAGCACCGCCAGCACTAACAACACCAGCACCAGCACCGCCAGCACTAACAACACCAGCATCAGCACCGCCAGCACTAACAACACCAGCATCAGCACCGCCAGCACTAACAACACCAGCATCAGCACCGCCAGCACTAACAACATCAGCACCGCCAGCACTAACAACACCAGCATCAGCACCGCCAGCACTAACAACACCAGCACCGCCAGCACTAACAACACCAGCACCGCCAGCACTAACAACACCAGCATCAGCACCGCCAGCACTAACAACACCAGCATCAGCACCGCCAGCACTAACAACAACAGCACTGCCAGCACTAACAACACCATTACCGCCAGCACTAACAACACCATCACCGCCAGCACTAACAACACCAGCATCAGCACCGCCAGCACTAACAACACCATCACCGCCAGCACTAACAACACCATCACCGCCAGCACTAACAACACCATCACCGCCAGCACTAACAACACCAGCATCAGCACCGCCAGCACTAACAACACCATCACCGCCAGCACTAACAACACCATCACCGCCAGCACTAACAACACCATCACCGCAAGCACTAACAACACCATCACTGCCAGCACTAACAACACCATCACCGCCAGCACTAACAACACCATCACCGCCAGCACTAACAACACCATCACAGCCAGCACTAACAACACCATCACCGCCAGCACTAACAACACCATCACCGCCAGCACTAACAACACCATCACCGCCAGCACTAACAACACCATCACCGCCAGCACTAACAACACCAGCATCAGCACCGCCAGCACTAACAACACCATCACCGCCAGCACTAACAACACCATCATTGCCAGCACTAACAACACCATCACCGCCAGCACTAACAACACCATCACCGCCAGCACTAACAACACCAGCACCAGCACCACCAGCACTAACAACACCATCACCGCCAGCATTAACAACACCATCACCGCCAGCACTAACAACACCATCACCGCCAGCACTAACAACACCATCACCGCCAGCACTAACAACACCATCACCGCCAGCACTAACAACACCATCACCGCCAGCACTAACAACACCATTACTGCCAGCACTAACAACACCAGCACCGCCAGCACTAACAACACCAGCACCGCCAGCACTAACAACACCAGCACCGCCAGCACTAACAACACCATCAACGCCAGCACTAACAACACCAGCACCAGCACCGCCAGCACTAACAACACCAGCACCGCCAGCACTAACAACACCATCACCACCAGCACTAACAACACCATCACCGCCAGCACTAACAACACCAGCATCAGCACCGCCAGCACTAACAACACCAGCACCGCCAGCACTAACAACACCAGCACCGCCAGCACTAACAACACCAGCACCGCCAGCACTAACAACACCATCACCACCAGCACTAACAACACCATCACCGCCAGCACTAACAACACCATCACCGCCAGCACTAACAACACCATCACCGCAAGCACTAACAACACCAGCATCAGCACCGCCAGCACTAACAACACCATCACCGCCAGCACTAACAACACCATCACCGCCAGCACTAACAACACCATCACTGCCAGCACTAACAACACCATCACCGCCAGCACTAACAACACCATCACCGCCAGCACTAACAACACCATCACTGCCAGCACTAACAACACCATCACCGCCAGCACTAACAACACCATCACCGCCAGCACTAACAACACCATCACCGCCAGCACTAACAACACCATCACCGCCAGCACTAACAACACCATCACCGCCAGCACTAACAACACCAGCATCAGCACCGCCAGCACTAACAACACCATCACCGCCAGCACTAACAACACCATCACTGCCAGCACTAACAACACCATCACCGCCAGCACTAACAACACCATCACCGCCAGCACTAACAACACCAGCACCAGCACCGCCAGCACTAACAACACCATCACCGCCAGCATTAACAACACCATCACCGCCAGCACTAACAACACCATCACCGCCAGCACTAACAACACCATCACCGCCAGCACTAACAACACCAGCACCGCCAGCACTAACAACACCATCACGGCCAGCACTAACAACACCAGCACCAGCACCGCCAGCACTAACAACACCATCACCGCCAGCACTAACAACACCATTCCGCCAGCACTAACAACACCATCACCGCCAGCACTAACAACACCATCACCGCCAGCACTAACAACACCATCACCGCCAGCACTAACAACACCAGCATCAGCACCGCCAGCACTAACAACAACAGCACCGCCAGCACTAACAACACCATCACCACCAGCACTAACAACACCATCACCGCCAGCACTAACAACACCATCACCACCAGCACTAACAACACCATCACCACCAGCACTAACAACACCAGCACCGCCAGCACCGCCAGCACTAACAACACCATCACCGCCAGCACTAACAACACCATCACCGCCAGCACTAACAACACCAGCATCAGCACCGCCAGCACTAACAACACCAGTACCGCCAGCACTAACAACACCATCACTGCTAGCACGAACAACACCAGCATCAGCACCGCCAGCACTAACAACACCAGCACCGCCAGCACTAACAACACCAGCATCAGCACCGCCAGCACTAACAACACCATCACTGCCAGCACTAACAACACCAGCATCAGCACCGCCAGCACTAACAACACCAGCATCAGCACCGCCAGCTCTAACAACACCATCACTGCCAGCACTAACAACACCAGCATCAGCACCGCCAGCACTAACAACACCATCACCGCCAGCACTAACAACACCATCACCGCCAGCACTAACAACACCAGCATCAGCACCGCCAGCACTAACAACACCAGCACCGCCAGCACTAACAACACCAGCACCACCAGCACCGCCAGCACTAACAACACCAGCACCGCCAGCACTAACAACACCAGCATCAGCACCGCCAGCACTAACAACACCAGCACCGCCAGCACTAACAACACCAGCACCGCCAGAAACTAAAAAAACCAGCATCAGCACCGCCAGCACTAACAACACCATCACCGCCAGCACTAACAACACCAGCATCAGCACCGCCAGCACTAACAACACCATCACCGCCAGCACTAACAACACCAGCACCGCCAGCACTAACAACACCATCACCGCCAGCACTAACAACACCATCACCGCCAGCACTAACAACACCATCACCGCCAGCACTAACAACACCAGCATCAGCACCGCCAGCACTAACAACACCATCACCGCCAGCACTAACAACACCATCACTGCCAGCACTAACAACACCATCACCGCCAGCACTAACAAACAACACCAGCATCAGCACCGCCAGCACTAACAACACCATCACCGCCAGCACTAACAACACCATTACTGCCAGCACTAACAACACCAGCACCGCCAGCACTAACAACACCAGCACCGCCAGCACTAACAACACCAGCACCGCCAGCACTAACAACACCATCAACGCCAGCACTAACAACACCAGCACCAGCACCGCCAGCACTAACAACACCAGCACCGCCAGCACTAACAACACCATCACCACCAGCACTAACAACACCATCACCGCCAGCACTAACAACACCAGCATCAGCACCGCCAGCACTAACAACACCAGCACCGCCAGCACTAACAACACCAGCACCGCCAGCACTAACAACACCAGCACCACCAGCACTAACAACACCATCACCACCAGCACTAACAACACCATCACCGCCAGCACTAACAACACCATCACCGCCAGCACTAACAACACCATCACCGCAAGCACTAACAACACCAGCATCAGCACCGCCAGCACTAACAACACCATCACCGCCAGCACTAACAACACCATCACCGCCAGCACTAACAACACCATCACTGCCAGCACTAACAACACCATCACCGCCAGCACTAACAACACCATCACCGCCAGCACTAACAACACCATCACTGCCAGCACTAACAACACCATCACCGCCAGCACTAACAACACCATCACCGCCAGCACTAACAACACCATCACCGCCAGCACTAACAACACCATCACCGCCAGCACTAACAACACCATCACCGCCAGCACTAACAACACCAGCAACAGCACCGCCAGCACTAACAACACCATCACCGCCAGCACTAACAACACCATCACTGCCAGCACTAACAACACCATCACCGCCAGCACTAACAACACCATCACCGCCAGCACTAACAACACCAGCACCAGCACCGCCAGCACTAACAACACCATCACCGCCAGCATTAACAACACCATCACCGCCAGCACTAACAACACCATCACCGCCAGCACTAACAACACCATCACCGCCAGCACTAACAACATCAGCACCGCCAGCACTAACAACACCAGCACCGCCAGCACTAACAACACCATCACGGCCAGCACTAACAACACCAGCACCAGCACCGCCAGCACTAACAACACCATCACCGCCAGCACTAACAACACCATTCCGCCAGCACTAACAACACCATCACCGCCAGCACTAACAACACCATCACCGCCAGCACTAACAACACCATCACCGCCAGCACTAACAACACCAGCATCAGCACCGCCAGCACTAACAACAACAGCACCGCCAGCACTAACAACACCATCACCACCAGCACTAACAACACCATCACCGCCAGCACTAACAACACCATCACCACCAGCACTAACAACACCATCACCACCAGCACTAACAACACCAGCACCGCCAGCACCGCCAGCACTAACAACACCATCACCGCCAGCACTAACAACACCATCACCGCCAGCACTAACAACACCAGCATCAGCACCGCCAGCACTAACAACACCAGTACCGCCAGCACTAACAACACCATCACTGCTAGCACGAACAACACCAGCATCAGCACCGCCAGCACTAACAACACCAGCACCGCCAGCACTAACAACACCAGCATCAGCACCGCCAGCACTAACAACACCATCACTGCCAGCACTAACAACACCAGCATCAGCACCGCCAGCACTAACAACACCAGCATCAGCACCGCCAGCTCTAACAACATCATCACTGCCAGCACTAACAACACCAGCATCAGCACCGCCAGCACTAACAACACCATCACCGCCAGCACTAACAACACCATCACCGCCAGCACTAACAACACCAGCATCAGCACCGCCAGCACTAACAACACCAGCACCGCCAGCACTAACAACACCAGCACCACCAGCACCGCCAGCACTAACAACACCAGCATCAGCACCGCCAGCACTAACAACACCAGCACCGCCAGCACTAACACCACCATCACCGCCAAAAACTAACAACACCAGCATCAGCACCGCCAGCACTAACAACACCATCACCGCCAGCACTAACAACACCAGCATCAGCACCGCCAGCACTAACAACACCATCACCGCCAGCACTAACAACACCAGCACCGCCAGCACTAACAACACCATCACCGCCAGCACTAACAACACCAGCATCAGCACCGCCAGCACTAACAACACCAGCATCAGCACCGCCAGCACTAACAACACCATCACCGCCAGCAGCACAGGAACCAGCACCAGCAGAACCAGCAACTCCAGAACCGCCAACAGCACAAGCACCCACACCATCAGCAACACTGGCATCACCAGCAGCACCAGTGCTAACACCGCCAGCACTGTCAGCACCATCAGCAATACCAGCACCACCGGCGGCGCCAACAGCCGTGCACTCCATCGTGCGCTGGGCGCCCAGTCCTCTCATGTCAGCTGGCTGCTTCCTCCTCTCCCTGATAATGAGCTTGGTGTGGCTAAAGTAGGTTATTTTACCTTCAGCTCTCGCCTTTTTTAGATCCGGTAGCTTGGCTCTCTGCATTGAAGAATCACGAAAGTCTTCATTTACGTAAATGTTAGTGTTCCTGAGCTTCGACGAATTACGTAGGGCCAGCTGTCTGTCCTCGAATTTAACGAAACGGACAACTACGGTGCATGGTCGCGTGGCTCCCGTGTTGGAAATTACACCCATTCTGTGCGCCCTTTCCAGCTCAGCTGGTCCCAGTTCGAGCTTGTCCCGAAGCAGTTATTGTAATTTTTCCTGTGTTACTTCCCAAGTCTCGTTTGGTTGTTCCTCAAGACCATCGAAGCGAAGATTATTGCTTCTTGACTAGTCTTCTTGATAATCCATTCTTTCATTAAGTTTAATTTGTCTTCTACTTCGGTTATCTTGTTTATTACTTTTTTCATGGTCTTTATTTCCTCCTTCAATAACTTGTTCTTACCTTTTAAAGTGTCCACTTCCATTTGAGAAAAATCTAAAGAGTGAACGAGTTCGTGTTGCGCGATTCCACCTGCCTTAATATGGTCATTAAGTCATTCAACAGAAATTCTGTAGAATCTTTATATGCTTTTTGTTGCATATCCAACATTATTTTAACATCCTCCTTCGTAATCATTATCACCGCCACAGTCACTGAATGGTAAAAGCAGACTTAATGAAATCCACCTCATTGGCAAACACGCAGCTGACACGTCCGACTTCTAAGACTGCCCACATTGATCTCTCTCTCTCTCTCTCTCTCTCTCTCTGTAGATGAGTAGTCTATTATATTATTTTGTTTGCCAGTTTGTGAGTGTTATGGCATCCAAATAATGAATATGACAAATACAAATCTATCTTTCTATCTATATCTGTATATCTCTATATTTATCTGTCAGTCAATCTATCTCTCTTTCTCTCTTTATATATATATATATATATATATATATATATATATATATATACAGTATATTTAGATGACTAGTCTATTATATTATTTTATTTACCAGTTTATTTTTTTTTTGGGGGGGGGGGATGTGTGTTTGTGTTATCTTGTTTACAGGTTATTATGTGTCCGTATGGTATTGCTTTGAATCGTGAACGTATGCAGCTTGGGAAAGAGAGAAAATTGTTAGATGAAAAATAAAACAGTCAACCTATTCTGATAGGCAAAATATAATAGATAACCTGAGTATATGCCAAACATACTATCCCCAAGGCCATATCCAAAGAAAAAAACATCCGAAACTGAATATATTTCTCTAAAACAGGCGTCCCCTATACCAAAGAAACAGGTGTTTTGAGAAATTAAACAGTCAAAAATCTTATACTGCTAAAGGGGGATGACTTTTTTATTTGTCTGTGCTTAGTATGTTGTTCAGCTGTGTTCATATTGTACTTATGTATAAATGATTTTTTTGGACTCCTTGCATTACTATTATAAATAATTTCGAAGGCGATATAAGCTATAGCCCACTGACGCTAAATATGCACTATAACATAATCATAGAGAAAATGCTAACCATCTTCTTGAGCAGAAAGATCTGGAAATTCCATCCATCCGTCATCCAATCCTATTTTGCCACATAAGGAGCGGAGAAGCCCGGGGTCAGGCAGGTTGGTTCTGACATTTAAGATGAGAGACACCAGCCTCACCCATCCCTGAGTGCCACAACGGGAGCAATAACCCCAACCACCCCTTGTATATAAACCTACACAGGCTCAATCCGATTAATTACCCACTAAACCACCAGGCGCCATAATATGGCTATATGGTTACCACCCAGCGTAGTAAATGGTTTCCTGATGTACAGGAAACCATTTGGCTTGTCAATCAGTGTAGAGTGACTCATAGGCAGAAGGAAGAGAAAAGACTGAAGGAAAGAAAGACAGAAGAGGGAGTGTAAAGTCATGCATAAGCAGAAGGAAGTGGAAAGAATGAAGGAAAGAAAGACAGAAGAGGAAGGAAGGACGAAAGGAAAGGGCAGACACCCAAAGCAGTACTACATCTAGTGACTGGATGGTAAGCGCCCCCACTGGAAATACAGAAAATATTCAATTGGTCATAAATTTCTTATCCAATGCTTTTTCTAGAGAACTGTAATGCTAGGTGTTTTAGGTTCGGCTTCCCATCCCGTAAACGCCTAGCGTATAGTGGGGCTCTCTTTCGAGACCGAGGCTTAGACAAATAAGTGAGAGGCAGGACACAAAAACTCCAGGCAACAATCTTACACGTGTATTACTTAGTTGGACAGGGGAACGAGTAGATGTTACAAGCACAAGTACACTGGGCATTTACAAACTCTTATGTCTAAATATGGTTAGCAGTATCACACAGGATACTGTTTGGGTCACAGTGAATAGCACTTGAGGCAGAGTGTCCTTAACTAGGGGTAGTCCAGGTTTTCTATGCTTGTGGAGTTGCTAAGGTTATTCCTCACTGGGGAGTGTTGCTTATGGCACTGTGGTCTGATTATGGTCTTAGTATCATGAGAGATTTTCTGACGGTAGCGTATTTACTCCATTAGACCCGACTCGTACTGGGTGGCCGTATTTGTGTTTAAACTGTTACTGTCACTCACTCCACCACTTTGGTATCATCATTGACTCTTATCGGAGGGGTAGCTCACTGCTCCGTCTCTTATACCCCTTGGTCACATACACTGTTCACTGTAGTTATTATTCACTCCACCACTTTGGTATTATTACTGGCTTCCATTAGAGGGCTAGTTCATTATTCTGCCTTTGCATCATTTGATCATTAACACTGCACTATTACTGTCACTCCTGTCGAACCTGGTGCCATGGCGGTCAGGTGCACGGGCAGAAGGGCATCACGGCTCCGCTACTGACAGGGCTGGGCACCACTGGGGGCCTTTGTATCCAGAGGCCACGGGATCACGTGCAGGGGCGTCCGTTCTCGTCCAGGGCTGTGGGTCGCGAAGGGTCCTGCGCTCTCAGGGCTGGGGCCGAACAATTGCCTGAATCGGTCGTTCAGGCTCCTGATGAACGATGAGGACCTCCGACGTTGAGGCGTGAGGAGTTCCCGCCCAGGAGTCCTGGGGGCAGTCTGGGCAGGGCTTGGCGGCGCCGACAGGAAGGGGCTGCGGCACCAGTCTGCGTCGGAGTCCATCAGGTGGGTCTCCTCCAGAGCCAGTTGTAGGGAGCAGAGGCCGGGGGAGACTACGGGGCCTCTCCAATACTCCTCTAGGCTCAAGATTCCCTCTGTGTCGTGGGTCGGGGAACAGGCATCAGTTCCAGACGGAGGAGCAGCTACAGGCCGTCACCTGCCGTAGGGCCCGGCTACTGGCCATGGCCTGGGAGAGTGGGTGGCTGCCAGCAGACCCAAAGGCACCTTCGGAGAGGTTACAGGCCGTCTCCTGACGAAGGCGGGAGAGGCTACAGGCCGTCTCCTGACGAAGGCGGGAGAGGCTACAGGCCGTCTCCTTGTTACCCTCAAAGCGGCTACAGGCCATCTCCTTCAGGAGGGGCGAGTGGCTACAGGCCGTCTCAGGGAGGGCACCTTCAGAGCGGCTA